>NC_051322.1:5642764-5775264 GCF_015220235.1 Choloepus didactylus | reverse complement strand
ATAATTTGTTATTTAAAGGCTATTTCAGTCTATAAAACTTTGATTACTAGGAATTTAGCTGCGGTTTTATGAGTTTTCCCATATGATTGCCCACAAATTTTTATGTTGACTAAAATTGTAAATTGTTTAAACTGTTCAAACAAATTACTTAGCAATTAAACCTTCAGCAAAATTGTAATTCATTTTAAATTTAGCACAGAGGTTTGATGCTCTTTCTGAGGAAAACAACTGAACACAACAGTGAAATATGTAAATTCAGTATTTTGCATGAACTGCTTCCCATAGGACAAAAACATTCCCAGCACTGTGGGTACAGGAAAGCCTTGCACTAGTGTGAATTAATTGTGTAGGAAAGTATCACTGGAGAGAATTCCTGCTTTTGAATTTTATCCAGTTTTCATTCTTTCAGTCATACATTAAAAAAAAAAAAATGTTTTATACCTAATTTCTAGCACCTCGTGTTTTAATAGTTAAAATCAAATGCAAACTAAATGCAGTCATACAGCATGGATTTATATCGTCTATTACCTCTTGTGATAATTGCATAACCTAAGTACCTAAAAAGAGCCAGTTGGGCATTGACACCAAAAATTGCATTTAAGAAGTCAGTATTGGTTTTCAGGTGCAATAAATCGAGACAATGATGATGTTCTCCTGTAACGTATGCCTCCATTTCTGTATCAATATTTATTTTGATTTAGATTAATATATAATATATTCACTCTTACACATTTATATATAGGCAACTGTAAAGATTTCTAGCATGGACATGCTTATGTGCCTTTACACTTTTACGGCAGTAGGATGAATTTTTAACCAGATTTTACAGAATCAAAATTGGTTTTATGTACGTTTGTCAGTTTGAGATTCTATTTTAACAGTGTCGCCATTCTTTAAAATATCTTTCTTGATGGTTTCTTTTGTGTTTTTTTTTTTTTGCCAGTTTTTTAGCCAAAGTCCACCAACACCATTTCTTTATGGTTACAAGTCAATTTTGGCCAGAAATATCACAGTCTATCTTGGTGGCTCATTTCATTGATCAGTCATGTCTTTCAATAACTTTAAGAACAATAAAGGATCTTCTTTCATTAAGGAGAGTCAGAAGATGCAAACACACACACATTCTCTCTTCATTTTTAGTCATCAAATAAAAATATTCGTATGATCTTAATAGGAACACAAAACACACTCAGTCTTGATTAACTTTTGTAAGTTCTGAGTTTGATCTGTATAAAATAATACTTAATATGAAGTACCATTCTCTGTTGCAGTTGTGTTATTCTTAGGTTAGCTGTATGTTACTCCCTTGCTTTTGACTCTGCTGATTTTAATTCCACCTTGATTTTGTTTATTTTCTGGTTATTTTTTCTCAGATTATTCCAATAAGCAGCATTGAGTTCATATTGCCCCTAACCCCCACCCCGAATTTTTCCAGTTGTTGAGTTCATTGATCTTTTCTCTGCTTTCTGGTAGCGTCGTTTACCAGAAATAAACTTCCAACCTCTTCTTGTCTCTTACAACTCATTTTTTTCTTTACAGTTTTATGGCCTACATAATTATTTAAATTCCTTTTAGGAAAATGAGTAGTTCAAAAAGAATAATGTGCATTGTTTTTATTGTTATGGGGACAAGCCTAAATCCAGTCTTCATTCTTATTGGAAGTACACACAAACTCATTGTGCATGCTGAAACTTCTATCATCAGCAGTTGGTTTGTTGTTTGCATAGAATGGAGGTCCTGTGCCACAGCTGATGTTTTTAAAATGAATTTTTTTTAGTTGATTGCCAGATAACTTGTCAGTGACTTACTCTGTCACAAATAAGAAAACATTTTATGTAAAATGTCAGTTTATTATTTTAGAAATAAAATAATTAGCAGCATCATCTGTAACTCAAACATAACCCATCCAATTCTTCATGGGAAAATTATTTTTTTGTAACTCTGTTGATGTTTCAAATAGTCTTGCTAAAAATTTAAGGTATTCCTAGATTCTTAGGCATTTTATTAGGTTTTTGCTTTGTCCATTTATTAAAAACAAGTTTGAAAATAAGCAGTCCATACTTGTAGTGATATCCCATAATAATTCCAGTTTGAAATACTTTGAATAATAATGATAACTAGAATTGTATGAATTTTGTCTTGGTCATCACTTATCAACTAATTTCTTATTTTTACCTTAGGTATGAGAATTGATCATGTAGCTGAAAAATTTAGTTTTCAGTTTGTCGTAATATTCCTTGGTCAAGATACTTGAGATTAATTTTTGTCAATCCACATTTATTTTTTCACTTTGTTATCAAGTGAGTTTGTGGAAATAAATTTATATTTGATATGTAAATATATTTAGAGCATCACAAATGATGGTCATGAAAAAGAAAGTTTAATTTTATCAGTGAAACTTTGGGTGAAATGGAATGTTCTTTTAAACGATTTGTCAGAGCTTTAAATTGTTTAATTTTATGCTCTTTTGTAATTGTATTCAATTATTTTCTGAAAATGAAGGGCAGATGAACATATTGTAAGTACATACCTATTCAACCTGTAATTAAGACATGCAGTTTAGTATTTTGACTAAAATTCCATAAAAGATAGAAGATGCACATTTCTCTTGGTTGCTTTGCATTTGATGTCAGTGGTAGCACGACAGGTAGAACCCAGTGCTAGTTTATGAGTTTCACATGAACAAACATTCTACTGTAGCAGCACTGAACACCTATCACCTCTTTCAGTTAGCTCTTTAAATTTATTTTACTTGTTGCGGAAATGACAGAATGATAGTGTGAATTGCTCTGAATGGACAGTAAACATTCCAGAAAACTTCAAAGCGCATAGAAACTTCAACATGGTATATTAGCTCATGACCTTGCAAGAGGAAAATCCTCTTTAAAAATATAGCCATTTCCTTTCTCCTCCTCGTTTCATGTGAGAATCTCTTCTAGAAATGAAACATTTTATTTGGGAAAAAAAACTTTTTTTTAAATAAGTGAAACAAACTTCTTTTTGAAAAATGCAGTCAACGTATTTAAGTACGAAGAATAAAAGTAAATAGAATTGCAAAACTCATTACCCAAAGACAAGTGTTAGCTTTGGTGATGATCTTTCTATACATCTCTCAGTTCTCGGATAGACCTATAAATATATACGTAGAGAATTTAACATAAATGAGAATCATACTCTGCATGATGTTTTGTAACTTGCTTTGCTTGTTCCCTATGTGATGGACATTTTTCCTTGTCGGTTTATAAATACAGTTTAAGTTATAATTTTAATGACCTTATGTGTATTATGATTTTACTATTTTAGGTACACTTGAAAAGTTTTTTTAAATTTTTTGCTGTGGAAAAAAATGCTAGCTGTTAAAATCTTTTTAAAGTTTCAAAATTGTATTTCCTTAGTGTAAATATTAGAAGTGGAACTCTTGTGTTAAAGGTATGCATATTTTATTATGTTTTGTTAGTCTTCCAGAAAAGTGCTTGTGCTTTATACTCCCACCACCAGGGCATGGTAATTATTTGTTGTATGTTTTGAAGGGAGGGTAAGGAATATTATTTTTTATTAAAATAAACCCATATGTTGCCCATGGTGTAGGGCAACAACACGAGATTTCAAAGAAATTTCTAATTTGGTTTACTTTCTGCCTGTTCCTTTTTTACTCATTTTTTCTTCCTTTTTGTTAACAATGCCTTAGTGGAAAATTTTGTGAAATATTCTAGTGATTGAAATATTAAATAGTGCTACTAAAAATTGATTATCCATGGAAGAAAATTATGTTATCTTTAGGTTGCATATTTTTACACCTAATAATTTTAATGTGTCCATGTTTTATTGAACTCTTGATGCTCCAGGAAAACTTTAATAATTAATTAAGTTTGTAATAAATTGTCAGATGAAGATTAATGACAATCTGGTTGTGTATGTTTTAACATGGAGTCAGATATCAGCCAATAGATGGTCGAAAAGTTGTTTGTGCTATGCAGGTGTGTAGGAAATCTAAGATGTCTCATGCTCTATTGAATTCAACAGTTACAAATTAGGAATAGATAGGGTAATAACATTTTTTTAAATAGAATTGAGACTTTTTCTGGCTCTTATTGGGTGATAACGAGTGAGAGCTAGACTCAACTTTACCATGCTATAATTCTTAGATAGTTTTCTTACTTGTAAAACTCAAATTGAAGCACCATGATCACTTACCCATCCAACCCCAGTTTTCAAATGCTTTGCTCAATGTTGAGCTAAATGGAGTGGGCAGAAGCCCTACTTGCTCCCTTGCTCTTGTGAAAGTGTTTGTAGGGCTTTAATAAGCACTCTAACTGTTGTGGATTTGTTCTTACTTGGAATTTTGCCCCTTAATGGGAATACTCGTCGTCTCCAGCCCTCTTGCTCATAAATGTGCTGTTGCCAGTTCATGCGGGATCCCAGCTGGTAAGACGTTGAATGTGTTCTGCTCCTTGGGGAAGAAGACTTTCTCATCAGTGAGCATCAGAATATGGTATGGGACTTCTCTTCACATAGAATCAAACATGGACAAATCCATTTTGTATTGTTAAGGATTTATTTACTTTTTGGGAAAAGAGTATTTTCCTTATGCATATTAGCAGTTTTTAAGTTGATTATTTTTTTTGAAGTACTTTATGTGGCTTCTTTTATAGCTAGCTTTGTTTCAGAAATTTTATAAAAGGCAGGTTTTAAGGAATAGATCAGTCTTATAGAAAATTCATAAGCTTGTTCTGATCCCACAAAGAAAACAGAGTTGAGCATTTCTACTTGTGTAGTATTTGTGTTTTAGAAGAATAAGGGAAACTGTGTTTTGTTACTGTGAGTCCATGTGTCAGCAGTGAATGACAGAGAAAATATGGTTTTTATCAATATTAATACTTAACTGGGGCACTGTTTCAAAAAGGTCAGGAATGACGGAGCGAAAAATTTTCACGAGAATGCTTCATAAACGTGCCTTGAAAACATGAAGCAATTTAGCAAACTTGATTGTCCTTGGCTGCAGAGTAAAGGTTGCATATTGAAAGCTCAGTCTGTTGCCAAGAATACAAAATAATATGAATGCATTGGGTGCCTCTGCAGCCCAAAGTCATCATGGAACCTTCTTAGTAACCGACATAAGCTGCAGCGGGGAGGCTGAGGGCTTATTTCAGCTGACACATTTATTGTCTTTTTTTCTTTTAAGAATTCTTCTTTGCACAGTTGAATTATTTGTAAATCATCACATAGTTTTACTAGCTTAGCGATTTTTCTGGGAGAAACTTGTTTTAATAATTAGGTGGTCGATTTTTATTGAATTGCCATCATCAATGGTTAAAAAAGTCACTTAATATTATAGAGTTGGCTGTTTTTGAAAGCAGACTGTCCAATCACAGTTTTGGTAAGCGTGCCATGTGACAAATGCATAGCATTACTGGGAAAGATCATACTAATTACTCTAGCGACCATATGACTTTGGAAGTCACAGATTAATCAGCATGTGACTCTTGGTTATTTGTGCCCTTGGGAATTTTTTGCAACCAAATGCAAATATCAGGCTAAAAATATTGCTTTATTTGTATGTGGAGAGAATATTCATGGCAGTGCTACTGTACATCTAAGAAATAGAAAGTAATTAAAATGGTGATTACTATACTAAATCTCTAAAATGTCTGATTATTTGTATTTCATGTGGGTTCACATTTCTGAGAAGTTAGCTTTGCACAACAGCCTACCATGATTATCTGATATCCTCCGGAAGGTTAGCTGAGTTGTTTCCTATATTACTTAGGAAAAAATTTCTTTTCACAATTGAAAATGTCAATGTCAATTTAAAGTAACACTAAGCATGTGCTTGCTTTCTGAATATTATCCTCCTCCACCTCCCTGCAACCACCCTGCCGAGGGTCTGGCTGTGACAGTTTGATTAGATCATCAATCCTCACTGTTAACAACACTTTTCCTGAACACCTGGGCTGCTGGGTCACATCTGACTTCAGCTACCGTTGTTTAGTGACCCAACATACATTCGCTGTAGCAATTTTCATTGTGTGCACAAATTAGAAGTTACCTTATAACAAGAGTTTACTTTTTAAAAATGACCTATTTTCCCCCTTATATTAAAGTTATGTTTTGTTATAGGAGGTGGGGCTTTGTATGGTGAAAGACCCTATTTTAGAACATAGTCACCTGTCTGGTGGAAGATGTGCTTATTACTTCTTTTTATTTAAGTTCTTAGATCAGAATCTGTATAATGAAACTAATCTTGTCTTTCATTTTATTCTTGTGGTATTGAAAAGTCTACTTTGATTGCCTTTTAAAAATTTGATTATATTTTTTACCAGCTTTTAGCCTAAAGAAATAATTGAATCTGTCATTTTCTGTTGAAAATCTTCCTGCTTTCCACTCCTAAATTCTACACCAGAACTGTCATGATGGTCTGATTTATACTTTTCTATTTATAGTTGTAGTGATAAGAGATAAATACCTACTTACATTTTCAGTGCAAGTTGTTTGGTAGCAGAATGCAGCATAAGTATACATTACATCTAGCTTTATCAGATTTTTGATACCATGATTATCTTTTGTTTTCCCCACAACTTTTTTTTCATAATTAGGGAAGGGAAAGTATAAGAATTTTTGTCACTAGAATTTTTGTCACTAAACTTTGGATTAGAGAGAACACGCTTCTGTTGTTCAACCTAAGTTTTACTATTGAGGTTTGGACTGTGTTAAGTGGGAATTGAAATTGCATTCAAGAGTCTTCCTATCTAATCATAATTGTTTCTTCTTTAGTCTACTGTAATCACAGGGGAAAGCCCCCAAATCGAGGGCTCGGCCCACTACATTGGCAGTCCTCAATGTTTGTGGGAAAATCAGCAATAGCCCAGGCAGGGAAGTCCAATACATCTACCTTTCTCCCCAGCTCCTTGGGGGGCCCCGCAAATACTCATACTCTCTGCCCGTATCACTCTGGGATGTGTCAGGATTTCACCCCAGCCTAATGTACAGTCAATTTTACTGTTATTATTGAAAAAATCAAAACATCATATTGTAGAAAACCTTGATTAATTGGTCTTTCATTCCAAATATCCTTTTTATATAATAGAATTCAAGAAATAAAAGGGCCACTGAAGATACAATGATATAAACTGAACTCTTAAAACTTTAAATAAATGAATTATATAAATCAGGATCTTCTCTGTTAATAAACATTTCTATCCTGGAAAATGTGATTTAATTTTTAGAAGTTAGCTATTACCTAACTCATTTTATGAAGCTAACATCAATCTAATACCAAAACCAGGCAAAGATGCTACAAAAAAGGAAAACTACCGGCCGATCTCCCTAATGAATATAGATGCAAAAATCCTCAACAAAATACTTGCAAATCCAATCCAAAGACACATTAAAAAAATCATACACCATGACCAGGTGGGGTTCATTCCAGGCATGCAAGGATGGTTCAACATAAGAAAATCAATCAATGTATTACAACACATTAACAAGTCAAAAGGGAAAAATCAATTGATCATCTCAATAGATGCTGAAAAAGCATTTGACAAAATCCAACATCCCTTTTTGATAAAAACACTTCAAAAGGTAGGAATTGAAGGAAACTTCCTCAATATGATAAAGAGCATATATGAAAAACCCACAGCCAGCATAGTACTCAATGGTGAGAGACTGAAAGCCTTCACTCTAAGATCAGGAACAAGACAAGGATGCCCGCTGTCAACCACTGTTATTCAGCATTGTGCTGGAAGTGCTAGCCAGGGCAATCCGGCAAGACAAAGAAATAAAAGGCATCCAAATTGGAAAAGAAGAAGTAAAACTGTCATTGTTTGCAGATGATATGATCTTATATCTAGAAAACCCTGAGAAATCGACGATACAGCTACTAGAGCTAATAAACAAATTTAGCAAAGTAGCGGGATACAAGGTTAATGCACATAAGTCAGTAATGTTTCTATATGCTAGAAATGAACAAACTGAAGAGACACTCAAGAAAAAGATACCATTTTCAATAGCAACTAAAAAAATCAAGTACCTAGGAATAAACTTAACCAAAGATGTCAAAGACCTATACAAAGAAAACTACATAACTCTACTAAAAGAAATAGAAGGGGACCTTAAAAGATGGAAAAATATTCCATGTTCATGGATAGGAAGGCTAAATGTCATTAAGATGTCAATTCTACCCAAACTCATCTACAGATTCAATGCAATCCCAATCAAAATTCCAACAACCTACTTTGCAGACTTGGAAAAGCTAGTTATCAAATTTATTTGGAAAGGGAAGATGACTCGAATTGCTAAAGACACTCTAAAAAAGAAAAACGAAGTGGGAGGACTTACACTCCCTGACTTTGAAGCTTATTATAAAGCCACAGTTGCCAAAACAGCATGGTACTGGCACAAAGATAGACATATAGATCAATGGAATCGAATTGAGAATTCAGAGATAGACCCTCAGATCTATGGCCGACTGATCTTTGATAAGGCCCCCAAAGTCACTGAACTGAGCCATAATGGTCTTTTCAACAAATGGGGCTGGGAGAGTTGGATATCCATATCCAAAAGAATGAAAGAGGACCCCTACCTCACCCCCTACACAAAAATTAACTCAAAATGGACCAAAGATCTCAATATAAAAGAAAGTACCATAAAACTCCTAGAAGATAATGTAGGAAAATATCTTCAAGACCTTGTATTAGGCGGCCACTTCCTAGACTTTACACCCAAAGCACAAGCAACAAAAGAGAAAATAGATAAATGGGAACTCCTCAAGCTTAGAAGTTTCTGCACTTCAAAGGAATTTCTCAAAAAGGTAAAGAGGCAGCCAACTCAATGGGAAAAAATTTTTGGAAACCATGTATCTGACAAAAGACTGATATTTTGCATATATAAAGAAATCCTACAACTCAATGACAGTAGTACAGACAGCCCAATTATAAAATGGGCAAAAGATATGAAAAGACAGTTCTCTGAAGAGGAAATACAAATGGCCAAGAAACACATGAAAAAATGTTCAGCTTCACTAGCTATTAGAGAGATGCAAATTAAGACCACAATGAGATACCATCTAACACCGGTTAGAATGGCTGCCATTAAACAAACAGGAAACTACAAATGCTGGAGGGGATGTGGAGAAATTGGAACTCTTATTCATTGTTGGTGGGACTGTATAATGGTTCAGCCACTCTGGAAGTCAGTCTGGCAGTTCCTTAGAAAACTAGATATACAGTTACCATTCGATCCAGCGATTGCACGTCTCGGTATATACCCGGAAGGTCGGAAAGCAGTGACACGAACAGATATCTGCACGCCAATGTTCATAGCAGCATTATTCACAATTGACAAGAGATGGAAACAACCCAAATGTCCTTCAACAGATGAGTGGATAAATAAAATGTGGTATATACACACGATGGAATACTACGCGGCAGTAAGAAGGAATGATCTCGTGAAACATATGACAACATGGATGAACCTTGAAGACATAATGCTGAGCGAAATAAGCCAGGCACAAAAAGAGAAATATTACATGCTACCACTAATGTGAACTTTGAAAAATGTAAAACAAATGGTTTATAATGTAGAATGTAGGGGAACTAGCAATAGAGAGCAATTAAGGAAGGGGGAACAATAATCCAAGAAGAACAGATAAGCTATTTAACGTTCTGGGGATGCCCAGGAATGACTATGGTCTGTTAATTTCTGATGGATATAGTAGGAACAAGTTCACAGAAATGTTGCTATATTATGTAACTTTCTTGGGGTAAAGTATGAACATGTTGGAAGTTAAGCAGTTATCTTAGGTTAGTTGTCTTTTTCTTACTCCCTTGTTATGGTCTCTTTGAA
Source organism: Choloepus didactylus (assembly GCF_015220235.1). NCBI lineage: Eukaryota > Metazoa > Chordata > Mammalia > Pilosa > Megalonychidae > Choloepus > Choloepus didactylus. Next base: position 5,765,424 of record NC_051322.1, on the reverse strand, counting down.
ATGTTCTTTTATTTTTTATTGTATGTTTGTTTTCTTTTTAACTTTTTTTTCATACAGTTGATTTAAAAAAGAAGGGAAAGTTAAAAAAAAAAAAAAAAAGAAAAACAAGGAAAAAAAAAGATGTAGTGCCCCCTTGAGGAGCCTGTGGAGAATGCAGGGGTATTGGCCTACCCCACCTCGATGGTTGCTAACATGACCACAGACATAGGGGACTGGTGGTTTGATGGGTTGAGCCCTCTACCATAAGTTTTACCCTTGGGAAGACGGTTGCTGCAAAGGAGAGGCTAGGCCTCCCTATGGTTGTGCCTAAGAGCCTCCTCCCGAATGCCTCTTTGTTGCTCAGATGTGGCCCTCTCTCTCTGGCTAAGCCAACTTGAAAGGTGAAATCACTGCCCTCCCCCCTACGTGGGATCAGACACCCAGGGGAGTGAATCTCCCTGGCAACGTGGAATATGACTCCCGGGGAGGAATGTAGACCCGGCATTGTGGGATGGAGAAGATCTTCTTGACCAAAAGGGGGATGTGAAAGGAAATGAAATAAGCTTCAGTGGCAGAGAGATTCAAAAAGGAGCCGAGAGGTCACTCTGGTGGGCACTCTTACGCACACTTTAGACAACCCTTTTTAGGTTCCAAAGAATTGGGGTAGCTGGTGGTGGATACCTGAAACTATCAAACTACAACCCAGAACCCATGAATCTCGAAGACAGTTGTATATAAATGTAGCTTATGAGGGGTGACAATGGGATTGGGAAAGCCATAAGGACCACACTCCACTTTGTCTAGTTTATGGATGGATGAGTAGAAAAATAGGGGAAGGAAACAAACAGACAAAGGTACGCAGTGTTCTTTTTTACTTTAATTGCTCTTTTTCACTCTAATTATTATTCTTGTTATTTTTGTGTGTGTGCTAATGAAGGTGTCAGGGATTGATTTAGGTGATGAATGTACAACTATGTAATGGTACTGTAAAGAATCGAAAGTACTATTTGTTTTGTATGACTGTGTGGTATGTGAATATATCTCAATAAAATGAAGATAAAAAATATATATATGTAAAAAAAAAAGTTAGCTATTACTATCCACATTTTCTTTTAAAAATCTTTCCAGCTTTCTCTGATGAAAGTTTCAAACATACAGATATGTTAAAAAGTAGTGCACCGGTCATCTGTGCCCAGGCCATTCATCCTTATCTTCTCTTCCATATTCCCTCCCCATCTCTAGTAGCAAGCTAGTTCATTTTTGTTTTTTCAGGTTCCTCCTGTTTTTTCCCCAAGACAGACAAAAACTGGACCATACTGCATATTGAGACTTAAAAATGTGAATTAAATTTTCTTTTCCAAATTAGTAGCCAAATAGTTGTTGAATACTATTGCGTTTCCGTTGTTATTACAGTGACCAGATCTTTGTGTGTTTACTTCTACATTAAAATGATAGCAACAGCAATGTGAAGTTCTCATTAAGCACTCACGGTGTTGATTAGCCTGGTTGTACGGGCATCAGTGAAGTCAATCCATTTTACCTCATCAGCCCTCTGAGCTGTGGGTACCCTCAGCTGTGAGATCAGTGAGTGCCTTGTGCCGTTTGCACATCGCGGGGTACTGTACTCAGTGCTGAGGACGTCTAGGTCCAGAGCCCTGTTTCTTCTCCCGCTTGGTGCTGAATGTGAACTGAATATGTGTTTCTTCTTTCAGCCTCTTCTGTGACTTTGTGAGGTAACTTTAATATTTTGTTTAATATTTTGGTATTCCTACTTCATTGTGTTAATAGATTTTTATTGCCAAAGTACAACTCTTTGATCATGTTGCTTTCTTGCTACAGAAACAATAATAAACCCAGAGTGTTCTGGGCCCCCCTGTAACGCTTTGGGGTTCTTTCATGTTCCAGTCTCTGCACAATACATATCCAAAAGCCTGTTACATTTACTCCTCCCACAATTCCTTTCCTCATGTAAATTCTTGATTAGAAGTTGTGGGCTGTGGTGGAAACTCTTGTGTGATAGAACATTCATGGATTTGTTGGTATTTTGCCACTTTTCCTTGATCTAGTCAATCAAAGAAAATTATGGCTCCTAGGTAATTACTGCATTATGATACATTTGTGATTACTTTGGTGGATGTTGCGTTTGAGGTCCATCTTCTGATTCAACCCTCCACATGTTCATCTTGTGAAAAAGCTGAGTGGAATTTTCCTTCTAGACTCAAGATTTCATTAATTTTAGCCAGTTTTTATTTATGGAAATTAATAATAAAAAAGCCTCTGGGTCAGTTATCATCCCTATGTCATACTTTGATATGCTCTGTTGATTGTTTCTTGGGACTTAGTCCCAAGTTTGTCATAAGCAGTTGGGTACCAGCTACTTACCATTGGGGAGCTTTTCCAACTTAGTGTACCAATGCTCGGGGGTTTCATCTGTTGATCCTTTTTTTTTCTTATTCTAAGGGTCTCATTTTTAATCATTACTTTTTCTTATTTTTTCACATCAGCATTTTTCTATTGTATGATCTCTGTTGTAATACATAATATACATATCATATTTATTTTTATATATACCCTTTCACAATTTGACTCATTTCATTATTATAGTATTTGCAAAAAGGGCTTTTTGTTTTCCTTTCATTTTTCTCTCCAGTCATCAGAGTGTAAGATAATGTGGCTATGGCATTCTTTATGTACATCAGAATGCTACCTCTGGATTCTGGGCTTTTCCTGTGTCACTATTACCTTCTTTTTTTTCCTCTCTTTACCCGTCCAAGTCCACTGGAAAAAATACACATCTCAGGACTTATGTGTGAGTAATTTTCTCTACATGTTACACTTTCATGCTCATTTTAATACATTGATGTTGAAACTTTAATTTATTTCCTGATGTTTAGGGTTTATTTCTATCTTTTCTTACTAATTTATGTATACCCAGAAATTAATATCACAATATTTTTGGAAATTGCTTTCCTTTTAATTCAAAGTTTGACATCTTTTTGCAACAAGTGATGATGTTTTTACTAGTTCCAATAAACACAAAAGCATCATACACAGATACAGCTATCTAAATGTTTTCTCTAGGTGAATTTGCTTATAATAAAATGAATATCAGTGTAAAAGTTATTTTTTCCTAAGATGACAGGTGTACATTATTTTAAAATATAGAGATGTAGTAACTCTTGCCATTTCTGTAAAACGGAAATAGGATAGATAAAATTCTTCTTTCTACAAATTCCTTCTATAAACAGATGAGATTAAAAACTTCCTAAAATGGTTATGATTGTTAATCTTAATATTGTTACTAATCCTCCATTTCTTATCTTATCCTGCCCCAATATTGTTACCTTTTCAGTTGTTTCACTATTTTGATTTGTTTAAATCTAGAATTCGGTGGCATAGAAGATGAAAAGAATTGTATTTGTATTTTTTAAAAGAATAATAAAACAATTAGATATGGCATTTGTCACTTACATTCATAGGTACATAATATTTATAAATTAGTGAAAGAATACTGTATTTTAGCATGCATTGATTTTGACCTCTGATCGATATTCTTGTCAATAAAGACACAAGTTTGTTATAAAATTATGAATACAGTTTATGTCCTAGATAAGAAATAAGGGATTGCTTTCTATAGACCTATGTCCTGTTACGCTCCTTTCCCTTCTCTCTGGTAAGTTTACTAAGGAACTCATTGATTCGCTTATGTATTTGTATGTCACAAACCTATCTCTGACGAAAAACTTTTTGCTATTTTATGTTAATTATTTTTGGGTGTGTATTTTCATTTTAGGGGTGACCCTGCAGCAAATAAATTGCTTTCAGGTTGGAGTGTTACCCTACTGGCCGATATATCAGCAGTGTGCTTGGTGTTGGGGATGACGGTCTGTGAATATGGGTTGTGCTATTCTGTAGGAGAAGTACCACAGGTGAACATCTCACGTGACACCTGTCCTCTCAGCAGTTTGGATTTCCAAATTCTCTGTGACCAGGAGTTGCAGAGACTAAGCCTTGGCACCTTTTCTGTCATCTCATTGTCTTTTCTAGAGTGCGTCTGCCTGGTGGGTTGATACAGAACTCACTAGAGGTCGTTTATACTGCAGTTCCCCTTATTTTGATGGAGTTTATATTCTTAACTCATAAACAGCTCTCACACTTTACCTTATTTCAATTTTTCTTGGCATTTGTCCCTAAAAATCACTTGACCAATTTTTAGTTAATGTAGGAAATACGTATAATTAATTTGCTGGGAAAGAGAGGAACTTTACACTGTTTTTGTTTTATAAAATACAAAATGCAAAGTAAATTGTGCAAGTCTTTAACTTATTAAGGCATTTAGTTATAAATTAGTATTAAAATTACTATGCCACTATTTAAGGCATTCATTTGTTTTGGGAGCTGTGTATGTTCAAATTCCCTGAAGGTGCTTCTGGGCCTATGAAGATAATTTGAAAAGTAGTAAATGCTCCAGAGAAGTGCAGTGATGGATAAGAATTATCTTAAGTTTGACCATGAAGTATTTTTTTTTTTTTCATTTTTATTGAGATTGTTCAGATACCATACAATTATCCAAAGATCCAAAGTGTACAACCACTTGCCCCTGGGTACCCTCGTACAGCTGTGCATCCATCACACTTAATTTTTGTTCAATTTTTAGAAACTTTTCATTACTCCAGACAAGAAATAAAGTGAAAGATGAAAAAAGAAAAAAAGAAAAGGAAACTCTAATCCTCCCCTATCCCTAACCAACCCCCCTCAATTGTTGACTCCGAGTATTGATACAGTACATTTGTTACTGTTTATGAAAAAATGTTGAAATACTGCTAACTGTAGTATATAGCTTGTAATAGGTATATAGTTCTTCCCTATATGCCCCTCTATTATTAACTTCTAATTGTATTGTCATACATTTGTTCTGGTTCATGGAAGCGATTTCTAGTGTTTGTACAGTTGATCATGGACATTGCCCACCATAGGATTCAGTTTTATACATTCCCATCTTTTGACCTCCAACTTTCCTTCTGGTAACATATATGACTCTGAGCTTCCCCTTTCCACCTCATTCACACACCATTCGGCGCTGTTAGTTATTCTCACATCTTGCTACCAACACCCCTGTTCATTTCCAAACATTTAAGTTCATCCTAGTTGAACATTCTGCTCATACTAAGCAACCACTCCCCATTCTTAAACCTTGTCCTATATCTTGGCACCTTATATTTCATGTCTATGAGTTTACATATTATAATTAATTCCTATCAGTGAGACCCTGCCATAATTGTCCTTATGTGTCTGGCTTATTTCACTCAGTATATTGCCCTCGAGGTTTTGTCATCAACCCATTTTTTTTTTAATATGGTTTTGTTCACTCACCATACATTCCATCCCAAGTAAATAATCGATGGTTCTCTGCATGGTCATACATTTATGTGTTCACCACCTTCACCACTATCTATATAAGGGCATCTACATTTCTTCCACAAGGCAGGAGGGAGAGTCAAAGAAGGTAGAGAGGCAAAAGAAAGAGTAAAAAAAAATGACGGCTAGGAAGCACCAAAGGAAAAATAACCTTAAATCAAAGTAGAATAAAGAATCAGACAATACCACCAATGTCAAGTGTCTAACATGCCTCCCCTATCCCCCCCTCTTATCTGCATTTACCTTGATATATCACCTTTGTTCCATTAAAGGAAGCATAATACAATGATTCTATTAGTTACAGTCTCTAGTTTATGCTGATTGCATCCCTCCCCCAGTGCCTCCCCATTTTCAACACCTTGCAAGGTTGACATTTGCTTGTTCTCCCTCGTAAAAGAACATATTTGTACATTTTATCACAATTGTTGAATACTCTGTATTTCACCAAGTTACATAGTCCCAGTCTTTATCTTTCCTCCTTTCTTGTGGTGTCTCACATGCTCCCAACCTTCCTCTCTCATCCATATTCATAGTTATCTTTGTTCAGTGTACTTACATTGTTGTGCTACCATCTCCCAAAATTGTGTTCCAAACCACGCACTCCTGTCTTCTATCACCCTGTAGTGCTCCCTTTAGTATTTCCTGTAGGACAGGTGTCTTGTTTACAAAGTCTCTCATTGTCTGTTTGTCAGAAAATATTTTGATCTCTCCCTCATATTTGAAGGACAGCTTTGCTGAATATAGGATTCTTGGTTGGCGGTTTTTCTCTTTCAGTATCTTAAATATATCACACCACTTCCTTCTTGCCTCCATGGTTTCTGCTGAGAGATCCGCACATAGTCTTATTAAGCTTCCTTTGTATGTAATGGATCGCTTTTCTCTTGCTGCTTTCAGGATTCTCTCTTTGTCTTTGACATTTGATAATCTGATTATTAAGTGTCTTGGCGTAGGCCTATTCATATCTCTTCTGTTTGGAGTACGCTGCGCTTCTTGTATCTGTAATTTTATGTCTTTCATAAGAGATGGGGAATTTTCATTAATTATTTCCTCTATTATTGCTTCTGCCCCCTTCCCCTTCTCTTCTCCTTCTGGGACACCAATGATACGTACATTATTGTACTTTGTTTCATCCTTGAGTTCCTGGAGACGTTGCTCATATTTTTTCATTCTTTTCTCCATCTGCTCCTTTGCGTGTAGGCTTTCAGGTGTTTTGTTCTCCAGTTCCTGAGTGTTTTCTTCTGCCTCTTGAGATCTGCTGTTGTATGTTTCCATTGTGTCTTTCATCTCTTGTGTTGTGCCTTTCATTTCCATAAATTCTTCTAGTTGTTTTTTTGAACTTTTGATTTCTGCCGTATACATGCCCAGTGCTTCCTTTACAGCCTCTGTCTCTTTTGCAATATCTTTTCTAAACCTTTTGATTTGATTTAGCATTAGTTTAAATTCCTGTTTCTCAGTTGAAGTGTACGTTTGTTCCTTTGACTGGGCCATAACTTTGTTTTTCTTAGTGTAGGTTATAATTTTCTGTTGTCTAGGCATGGTTTCCTTGGTTATCCAAATCAGGTTTTCCCAGACCAGAACAGGCTCATGTCCCAGAGGGAAGAAATATTCAGTATCTGGTTTCCCTGAGGGTGTGTCTTAGAAAATTGTTCCAGCCTTTGATGCCTCAGGTCACTGTGCTTTTCTGCCCAGCAGGTGATGCCTGTTAGCCTATAATTCTTGACTGGTGTGAGGAGGTGTGGCCTGTTCCCCCAGGCTCTGGGGTCTGGTTCTGAATGGAAAGGGCCCCACCCCTTTCCTCCTAGAGAAGACAGAGCCCCCAGGTGGAGGTCATTAGCATTTTAATGGTCTCGCTCTCTGCTTGTGCTGTCTCTACTCTTCCCTGAGTCACAGCCCTGGAAACTGACTATGACTGGGGCTTTCTCCACTGAGCCAAAAAAGAAACAGATAGTCCCCTTCAGACCCAGTCCAAGGTGACCCTCCGGCTCTCCAAGGTCAGTCGTCACCCAAAGCCTCTGTTTTTTGGGGATGCATACCTGTAGTAAGCAGTTCACACTCGCTACTTAAAACCCCAGTTGGAGCTCAGCTGAGCTATGTTTGCTTGCTGGGAGAGAGCTTCTCTCTGGCACCACAAGGCTTTGCAGCTCGGGCTATGGGGGAGGGGGTCTCCCGACCTGGTTCCGCAGGTTTTACTTACAGATTTAATGCTGTGTTCTCGGGCATTCCTCCCAATTCAGGGTGGTGTATGATGAGTGGATGGTCTCGTTTGTCCCCTGCAGTTATTCTGGATTATTTACTAGTTGTTTCTGGTTTTTTGTAGTTGTTCCAGGGGGACTACTTAGCTTCCACTCCTCTCTATGCCACCATCTTGCCCTGACCATGAAGTATTTTGTACAGTGTTTTTGTGTAGACCACTGAATAGCCAGTGATAGGTTCTCAAGGGCCTTGGAAGCTTAGACACCTAGGATGATGGGCTTCCGTGGTCTGGTGCCCAGCATGAATCGTATTCTGCATTTACTTGCTCAAAATTCTCTTCCCCAATTACTTTTGTAAGTGAACAGGGGGTATATGTAAAGTGGTGGTATATAGAAGTGTAATTTGTTACACTAACCCAGCTTCGAAATGCAAAGTGACCACTGACATCGTTGCACAGATTGGGTCTGTGCCCCACTCTGCCCAAGCTGGTGAGGGTGGCCATGCCCATATTTCAGTTCTGGGTTGGGAAGAGGATGTCATCACCACCCGAGGTAGGAAGCCTTTCTCTTCCACAGGGCAGTGCCATGCTTAAGCCTCTGAGGGGTAAAATGCTCCCACACTCGATTTGTTAAAATGAGCCCTTCTATTCCAGATTTGTAGATAATGAACTTAAGTTTGTGTGCTGCGTTTTGTGTCACTTTAACTTATTAATACTTCAGACATTGTAGTATTTATTTCCTGTGTTAGGCTTTATGTACATAATACATACTCAGTATATGTTTATGTATTTGAATTTGAGTTTTTTGGTTATGAATGTAAAATGACTACATGAGGGTTTGTTTTTAGGTTATCTAAAGAAGTTTCTTCAGGGTAATACTTTCCTTTGACTAAAATAAGCAAAGCTCATTTTACACACAGATGTATTTTAATTCAGCAGCTGCCTTCTTGCATTTTTTTTAAAACACATTTTGGCTAAATCAGAAACCCATATGCAAAATACAGCACAGAAGAATATCTTACGTATTTATGGCATTCTCTGGAGGAATGAAGAATAGATTACACTCATGTGGCTGTTTTCCATTTCTGTCCGTTATTATTCAATGATTCCAATAACATAACTTTAAAACATACTTCTCACTGTATTTAGCTCTTTGGAAGGCCGCCGAACAACAGCAAAACTAAATGTGAATAAAGGCAACCATTTTGATGTGACTCTCATTAAGTCAAAAAAAGACCCCCCCCCCCCCGCCCCCACTCTCTCAAACTGAGACATGTCACAGCTGGAAAAGCAGCTTGGAGATGATGATGGGTCTTTCACGTCCCTGAGAATGTGGTGTCACGTGTCAAAAAATACTGAAGCTTCACCAGAAGCGTTACAGTCTTCTTGGTTGGGTCCAGGATTTAACAGTGTGGTTAAGAGAAAATTTGTACAACCATGCTAAGAATCCTCTTTCATTTGCCTCTTGTATTTCCTGTAACACTCAAATAGTTTGAAATGTGGTTGCTTATAAATATTCATATTCATTCTCTTTCTCTTTTCCTCTTCATCCATGTTAGGTGACAGTTGAACAGACAAGATTGTGTAACTAGTTTTGGCACATTAGTGAGCCTTACTTTTGTTGTTGCTTTTGCTTTTGCTTGAGTTCTTCTCAGTTGCTTTTGTTATCTCAAGCTGATTGGGGAAGTCAGAAATATCTGGGACAGGATATGCAGTGCATCTGCTTGGCGATTCATCTGTAGTTGGCTGAGTGACTCTTCCATCCTAGACACTTCCAAAAAGGTGGAATAGTGTGCAAATGCCAGAGGACGGCTTGGATATTAGGTGATGGAGGCATCTCATGATGGGACATTTAAAAAAAAAATCAGCATTGTAATATTACTCACTACCAGTATTAAATATTAAAATAATTCTGTACCTTTTGTCTATTTAGGAATTTAAATTTTGAGAATTACATTTTGAGTTATCATAGAAGTGCCATAACTCTAAAGCTATCAATTTTTGACACATACCTCAAATTGGAAATGCTCTTGAGTGCCTGCTATATAGGTAAAACTACTGAGTTTCATGGGTTAGAAAAGACAGATAAAATTCATGGTACTTGACATTAAAGAACTTATAATTCAGTATGGTTAACTTTTTTTTTTTTAAACTATGTAGTAAATTAGTTTTTTCTTAGCTTTCATTCTGTTAGAAGAGTGAGGGAAGAGGAGTCCAGTTTTGATAATTGAGCTATTCAGCAAACATTTATTCAGCATTATGTGCCAATAACTGCTGAGTGCCAGAGTGCAGAAAAGAGCATTGCAGGGCTATGGGGCCAGATGCAGCTCTGCACAGTGGCTGATCTGGTGATGGTGAGATGCTCTGGGAAATCCAGCTTCCTCTCGAAGGTGGCTTTCTTGACTTCCTGTTTCATAAAGGGTGATGGGCAAATTCCAGGGATGTTTAAGTGGTGAAATCAGCAGAAAGTGGTAATAGAATGTGGGATGTAAGGGAGATCAGGGAATTCATGATGCCTCTGAAGTTCCTAATTTTGTCAGGAGGGTTCATAATGTTGCCACCAGTGAATTATGACACTGCAGTGGGCACAAGCATAGGACTATCAGTATAAGATCTATTCTAGAAGAAATGCTTGTTTCCAAAAAAAAAAAAAAAATCCCTGAGGGGCAGAAAAAGAGGAAGCCTGAACATCATTTGGCGATTAACATCATGGGCTTCCTTTAAACTTGGGACAGCTAACTCAGTTGCTTCTGCCATTCTGCCATATTTCTCTATTGTATTGTCCCTCTCACTTACTTAGCTAAATACTGTGTACCTTTTCCTGTTTCCTCAAACCTCCCACCACTAAACTTACCCGCCTGTCTGTTTGTCTACTCACTGTCTGTTTCCCTCCCTCTTACTATGGGTGAACTAGGGTGCTCTTCTCTAGGTCCAAGCCCCCATTTGTCTTTCAGCTGACTGCTTCTGTACTGGCCCTCTCTCTTCGTGTCATCAGTTGTTATTGCTCTGCCCGACTGGGTTATTCTTACAAATGTAATCAAGCTCTAATATCTTCCACCATAACAACCAAACCAAACACCTCTGACCCAATGTGCTTTTCCAGTTAATCCTTTTCCCCATTGATCTATAGCCCTATTCAGCAAAAATTCTTGTAAGAGTTCTCTGTATCCTGTGCGTTCACCTCCTATATTCCAGTCCTCTCTTGTAGCCATTTCAATTGGGCTTTTCATTCCTGACACTCAACCCTGTCAAGGGAATGACTGATTTCCTGGTGCCCAGCTTTAGTACCCTTTATAAGTATAAGATCAGTTCTAGAATCCCTGTGCATGGCAGTGTCCTGATCCATCAGGGCTGCCTGTCTGCTCAGCTCAGATACCCCTGCTGGTCTCAGCCACCTTCAGGCTGCTTTTTGCTCGGTTTTGGCACCCTTTCTTCCACTGCTGTGCTGCCTTCCAGCCCCGGTCAGACTCACTAATGGTTTTTTGATTAACTAGGAAGGCTAGAGTGAGATTTTTAATACACTTATCGCTTGACCCCGGGTTGTCTGTTGGTGAGAGGTGACGAAACTTGCAGGTTTTTGGGTTACCCTTAGTAGCTGCTGCACTAGAGCAAGGACGAGAACAAGATTGACTGCACAGTCTTTGCTTTTTCTCACCTTCCTCTGCCCAGTATCCAATATTGAGGACTGGGAAACTTGCAGGCTCTTATTACTAATGTTTGTGTCTGCTAAGTGTCTTGCTTTGAGAATTATGTCTGAAGAGGCTGCTAGAATAAATAGTTGATACTTGAAAACATGTTCCCAAGTTGCTGATTGAATAAAGCACTTGGAGTTATTTAGCTTGTCCATTAAAATACTGATGTCCAAAAATATTCGCCTATTTTTATCACAGCTAATGGCTATCTGTTCTTTCTGTCACTTTGTAACTGAAGGTCCTGCTGATTCTCGGACACTCCTTTTATGAGCTAGAAGATCTGTTTCCAGAGCCCACAGTAGGAGCCAAGATTTTAGTTTCCATGCTTCTCACTTTACTTTCCATTATTATTATTATTATTATTATTATTATTATTATTATTATTATTAATTGCTTCTGTGCATGTACCAAGAGCCCATACTTTTTTTTTAAACAGACCCAGGCTTACTCTGTCACTTACTAGTGTTGCTACCCTTGGCAAATTATATTACCTCTCTAATTCTCATTTTCCTAATTTTTAAAATGAGTTTACTGGCATTGTTGCCTCATTGGTAATGATTCAGGGATGTGGTGAATATAAATCTCAGCATAGTGCCTGACACCTCAGTGCTAAATATTTGACTAACCAGAAACAATGTAAAGGTCCCCAAATAATATGTCAGTCAAATGGGGGCTATTTGGCAGCATGTTAACATTGATTCTTCAAATTCCATACTATGACATGGGAAAATTCTTAATGTTATGTTTTTTAATGGTTTAATTCCGATTTTTACATTTATAGAAAAAAAAATAACTGATGTGTGATGCACACATGTAAAATTTTCATAGGCAACAGACCAAAATATTACCATTGATTCTCTTTTGGTGATGGGTTGTTTATCAACAATTTAAAATTTTTTCTTTATGGTTTTCTGAATAATCTATTATCAGAGTATATTATTTGTAATAATAAAGACTTTGCTAGTTGGCACTCAAAAAATGGCAGCAGTTAGTACTATTAACATATAAATTCTGTTTAATGATATCAAAAGCTGAGTTTGCCCCCCCACCAATTTTTATTGTTATTAGCAGTTTTCTTGGTTTAATAAATCCATCATGATGATTACATCACATCTCTTTGTAGGATCTCTGATAGCTAGTCCCAGATCCAGTTCTGAACTTCATTTGGAACAGAGTTAGTAGAGAATTTTCAAGCAATATCTGGTCGGGGGGCTGGGCAGGGATTTAATATTTCGAGTACAGGTTTTGTTAAATTTTGACCACAGACAGAAGACATTCTACCTCAGGAATTAAAAGAAATAATTTAAAGAATGAGGCTCACTTAGAGATAAAACCATTCTGTAATGAAAATTATTTCTTAGGTGGAGGGCTTTTTTTAGTATAATGTTTCAGTGTCTTAAAGAGGGTGGGGATTGCTGGTATTATTTTAGGAATTGCTAAGTTAGGTATCTCACATGAGAGCCTGTTGCAATTACGTTGTTTTTGTTGTACTTGTATATCTATCTATTTAGTCTTCTTTTTGTTTCACTATTAGCTTCTTCTATCTAAACTTATAAGTTGATTTGATATTTTATCTTCTTTTTTCCTGGCATTTGCTGGCATTAGCAAGGTGTGCTTGCAGCCTTGTGGGTATGCACTAGAGACTGGGGTGCCAGGGAATCAAGTTCCTAAAGCAAGGGCTCTGAATTACATTCTGAACACTGAGGTTTTATCAAGTTGATATTATGTTCAAATTCCAGTTATAGAGACCACCGTCTCTTCACATTTAACAAAGGTGAGAAAAGAAAGGAAGCAAAGGAAAAAGAAAAGGCAAACAGAGGCTTGATCATACAGGACTTGTTTTCTCATTTTTATAGAAATGTGCAGGTGGGCCGTTCAGGCCTTGGGGCAGCTCCCTGGTGTGCACACAGCCCTGGCTGCTCCTTCCTGCCCCACAGTCCAGCAGAGGCGTCCATCCTGATCCCTCACAGACCAGAGTGTTTGGGGCTTTGGCCGTTACTCTTAGTTGTAGGCCAGAGGAAGTAGCAAAGGAGACAGCAGTATGCTGAGCCAGCTGTCTTGAGAGAATCTTCTCAGAAGTCCTGCATTATTTTGGCCAGATTTTATTCACTTGCCTATATATTTGCAGTAAGGGATGCTGGAAAGTGTAGCTTTTTATTCCAGAAAGCTATGTCTTGAGATGAAAAGTGGTGTTCTGCTACCAAGAAGGAAAGGCAGAATGGATGTTGGAGTAGGCAACAAGCGGTCTCTGCCACAGAGTATGTTAAAGGGTAGGAAATGGGCTAGAATGATCAGATTTTTTTTTTAAATGAAAAATTGCTTTGAAACCTTATGGCTAGTTATTTTATTGGACACCAGGTAGATTGGAGGCAGAGTGACAAGAAGTCCAGGTGGGCAGTGATGAGAAAGTCTGCCTTACACATTTTCACTCCTCTTTACCTCTTTCATGCTCATCGAAGTCCCCTTAACAGGGAGCTACCAGTAGCTCTTCTTCTCCAGCCTCCTTTTTGGATTTCGCTTTTGTGGTTTGTCTATCTTTTTGGTTTATCTTCCATCATTACCTTTTTGCTGACTCCTTTCCTTAAGTATATAAACATTGTTCAAGTCTCTTTCCCTGGGAAAACCGCTCCTTTGCTGGCCTCCCTTTCCCCCAAGTTCCTTACTGTTTCCTCTTTTCTCTCTGGCATACTTTTTTCAGAGAACAATGTATTCCTATCTGTTTCTTTAGTTCTCATCTTCTGCATACCCTACCCCCCCCCCAATCTAATCTTAACCACCAGTGTTTTACTGAGATTTTTTTTTAACCAGGTACAAGTGATCTCAGTCCTTTTGTGTCCTTTTGTGTATGACAGCTCCTTTCCACCTACTTGACAGCCCCTGTGTGTGGGAATCCCCCTTGCCTGGACCCCTGCCTGGCCCCTCCCATGCTCTTTCCTGCCCCTCTGGGTGAGCTGCTGTTGGTGGGATTTGCAGTCTCTGGGTGTGCAGTAGGTGTTGTGGGACCACTTTGCACCTCTTGGTTGGACACATATTAAGGAGCAATCAGGAGAGTCTTCCTAGAGGAGATGGTACATGGGCTGAGTTATCTACTTTCAGCTGCTTTATGTGTTTTTCCTTATAGACAGCCCTAGGGCAGGGCTATGATTTTAGCAGTTTCACCGTTGAAGACATTGAGACTTAGAGACGCTAAGTAACTTTCTAGGAACCCGTGCTAAGTGGTAACAGTGAGCTATTTGCACACACATCTTGTGATTATAGTACTCACATGCTTTACTGTTCTAAGGTGGGTAAGACAAGCAGATTTATTTTTTAAAAAAGATTAATCTTGTGTTGATTTTGACATTGTTTCTAGTCAAGTTATATGTAGGGACAATAACCTTAGAGAGGACCTAAATCAGGAAGATACTGCTTATGGATATAAAATATGATTTTATTTTAGTTGACATCAAATATGATGAAATCATTATAGTTGTAGTAGGAAGAAAATAAATCTCTGGGGAAACTATCAACAATTTCAAAATTTCAATTGATCTAGATTTCACTTAGGGTATTTTCTTTGAATCTTCATTTATAGTAACATATTTACATAGTCGAGTGGGTATCTTTTTAGCTTATGACTTATTTTGTGCATATTTTTTTCATAAGACTCATGTATTTCTGAAGTGATAGCTTAAAATTTGCCATTTTTGTTAGCTAACAATAGAAAAGGCATAACTGGGTTAGAGTAGAGAATAAGCCAAGGTAACACACAGGAGGGGGTGAGAGAATCATTCTTTTAAACCTACAGTCTGGGGAGTAGACAAAGCTTGAGGCTCACATTTCACAGCTTGTGGAAACTCAGTGTAACTTTCCTGTAGTACAGTGTGCCGTCCAAAGCCTGCCTCAGGGAAACTTGTCTTTGAAGAGCCAAGGGGAGGTATGCCACCCTCCTCTCAGGCTTTGCCACCCTGGTGGCACCCAGGATCATGGGCACACGCTTTCTGAGCACTCTGTGCCCTTGGGCTGACGCGGGCATTTGAGCAGAGTAGTCGGTAAAGACCCCAGAAGCAAGAGGCCACTGAGTAAGGTTCATTCTCAGGGTCCAGTGAACACCTCCAGAGAGAGCGGATAACAGTGAACCCCTGCTCCTTCCAGCCAGAAGAGAGAACAGCGGGGGCAGGGGGTAGCGTGTCCGGGGTCCGCAGGGTGTGATGGGCTCCACTCTGGATGCTGGGGACAAGTTACAAATAAGGAAGACTCGCATTCCTGTGCTCTAGGGAGCTAAAACCTAAGGTTGTAGAGATGGTCAATAAACTGGTAAGCAAATACATGAAAAGATCCTCATTTCAGTCAGACAAGGAAATGAATGAGGTGACAGAGGGTGGGGCTCCTTTAGATAAGGTTGTCAGGAATAACCTCTCTGAAGGATGAAATTTGAGCAGGGACCTCCATGATACAAAAGTGCTGGCCGTACACAGGCAGGGCTAAGTGGACCTGCCCTGAGGCAGGGCCCAGCTTGGCAAACTTCCAGGGGTGGAGACAGGACCCCGGGAGCCAGGGTGCAGGAGGAGGGCCTTAGGAGTGTTGCTCAGACAGGTGCGCAAGGGCCTGGTCATGGCGGCCTTAAGGGACCCCCTAAGGGCTTTGTGTTTTATCTTCAGTTGAACAGAAAGCCATTGAAAAGGCTCAGGATCTGGGATCTGATCTATACATTGAAAAGTGCAGTCGGGGCTGATTCTGGGCAGTGGATTGGAAAGGGGCAGGTTATTGCCGTGGTTCTGGCTAAGCTGCTGGTGGCTTGGAGTCCTGGGAGCAGAACGGCAGCAGTGGAGACGGGGAGGCGGGTGGATTTGGGTGCTGTATCTTAGTTGTCTAGGGCTCTAACAAATTACCACAAACGTGGTGGCTTAAAACAGCAGACATGTATTTCTGTTGTGGAGGTTAGAAGTCCAAAATCATGGTGTTGGTAGGGCCAGGCTCTCTGAAGGCCTGAGGGAAGGAGCCCTTCTTTCGCCTCTGCCTACCTGGTGGCTTCCCGCCCTGTGTGTTCGGGGGCTTGTGGACACATCACTCTGGTCTCGCCCTCTGTCTTTACCTGGCTTCTCCCCTGAGTGCCAGTCACGGTGGGCTAAGGTCCCACCCACTCCAGCGGGACCCTGTCTTAACGACCAAGTAAGATCAAATTCTAAGGTGTTCGGTGTTAGGACTTCAATGTGTCTTTTTGAGGGACACAATTCAACCCATAACCTAAGGTGTTGGGTGAAACAGGGCTGGTGGTGGTGAGGGTGCAAGCCTGGAGTTGTCAGGGAGGGCCTCAGGCAGTTGGGATGGGGGTGAGATGCATTCCTTTTTGAACTTTTTTAATACTGAGGTATCTTGTAGACATTGAAGTGAAGATAAGTGATAGCTGCATATGTAAATCTTAGTTTCACATGGATACGAATTTTTAATGTTTTAGAGTTTCTGAAAATAACTGCTCAGAATTATATTCTTTTTTTTTTTAATCTAACCTTAGCTTATCAAATATATATATATATATATAACTACATTTTTTCTCTTTGTTCTGTAGCGGTGAAAAACTCATTAATCCTTAGGCGGTATGATGAAACTCTTAAAGCCAGCTTGCAAATTTAGGTCACTAGAACTCATGCACAATGTGGGTAAAATTGTCACAGCTGATTTTGAAACCATTTTCTATTTCTGTTCAGTCTAGAAAAAAAAATTTGGCCCTATTGGCCATCTTGCAGATACAACCAATTCCTTTTCTGTCTCTTACTTTATCTTTCTGTCTGGAAAATGGGATGATTTGGGTGTAGAGACATCTGCAGCTCTCTCCTTTCTCCTGCCTGTCTCCACTTCTGAGAGCCTGTTGGAACAGTTGAGAACGGGCTGTTTGAGACTCTCCATCAGAGCGGTGCTGTAGGGCCTGTCTTCCCTGTCAGCATTTCTCACCGTCTCCGAATATCCCTGGCAGGATTAAACAGTGCCACCTTCAGAGGGTCTTTGCTTTGTCTTATCAGTAGGCCATGCTTCATATTCACATAGTGCAAACAAAATACTAAATATTTCCAGATAGAGGATTTTCAGCCATTCAGATACATTCTGATGTCTTTCTGCACCACCAGAAAAGCAGCAGGTGTGCTTCTTTCCCACAGGTCAGGCCACGGGCACAGGGTGATAGGCCGTTAAGGGAGATGGATAAAAAGAGGACTCAGCTTTTGTCAGATGTGAGGAGTAGTAAAAATAGATTGTTTACTGTCCGGCGCTTCTCCGCCCCGCCTCGAGTCCTCGGTCGGCCGGCGATGGGGACCAGAGAGATAAGGGGAGAGAGGGTGCGGACAACGTCTTACCCGGAGCACTTGTGATCACTCAGGACTCGCGGTGGTAAAGCAGATAAACTTTTAATGGGACTAGGCAATCATCATCTTTACAGGTTCCACCCGGGGCGAGACACCTCGGGGGAGAACAACCTCGATGCGGCCGTCAGGTACGGCTCCTTGTGGGCTGTCTCTCCGAGCTTTGCCCGGGAACTTTCTTATAAACCTTGCATGTATCCAATGGGCTAACGCCACGCACACAAGCATGATTGGTGAATACAGCGGGTGGTTACATACATCAGAAGCCGGAAGCAGGATGTGGGCGCCATCTTGGCACCACTCGATGGGCGGGGGGAACTCAAGGGCAGGCTGCAGCTTGTCTACTAGGCCAAATCCGGAAGGTGGCTGCTCACATCTCCCCCTTTTTTGTTTTTTATGCCCCAGTGTCTCCAGTGATGAATGTGCTCCCGTGGACCAAGATGGCCCACAACGTATTTTTTGGTGCTTTGGGGAGTCTGGACTAGGTCCCGGCCATACCAAGGTGGGACCTCTGGCACCGACCAGAATGCTCACTTCATATAGAGACCGGAGAACCCGTGAGCCGGAAACCACGTGGCCCTCCTTGCAGTACTCAGTCTCGCAACTGGGGGACAGGAGGATTAGGAGAAGGTAGCCAGTGCCGAGGGCGTCACTAGGAGCCTCTGTGCAAACACCAAGGGTCCCGTCTGGCCACAACTAGGACTCTGCGTAAGAGGTCCACCTGAGACAAAAATTAGGGCCACTGGTACCGAATGTTTATATACGAGATTTTTTCATATACTTAGCTGCGAACCTTACCCCCGAATGCCCAGCTTCGAGTGGTTGGGATGGGTGCTGGGCAGAGGGACTATAGTTATCAGGAGGGTTACAGGCAGAGGACATGGCCATCATGGCGGTAACACGTAATTGCTGTTGTCTTTGAAACAAACGCTCCAGCAAACTCTTAACAATGATCAAACCTACTAATAACCCCACAGCAAGAAGAACCCAGTTGGTCAGATTAGGCCAAGAGAACCAGGAGGGAAAAAAGGTCAATATTCCTGGCCCTCTTCCCGGTCTGCTGGGGAGTGGTCGACACCGTCGACATCATTTGGCCGCTCATCACGCGAGTTGAGGACTGGATCCAACAGGTCACGTTGGGGGTTTAACGACCCGTCAGGCTGCAGTTCTTTGGTGTTCTCAGGCGACTGCACGGTTCTCACCAATCTCTCCGGTACCCACACTGGTTGGCGTCCTGGTTCCTGGGGAAAGACACAAACAGAGCCTCTGGCCCAGCTGAGCACTGGGTCAGGACCTTTCCATTGCCCCGACAGAACATCCCTCCAACGGACCAGGCCTCTATGCGGAGGACCTGGGGTGGTATGTTGTAGGGCAGGCGTCATGGTTGATGCGTTTTCATTTAAATAATTGTATGTAAATAGGGCGGCAGACAATTGGGCCCTGGGGGACAGACCATGACCTATTCCCTCCTTTTGCTTTTGCAATAGTTCTTTAATGGTCCTATGCGCTCTCTCGATGACACCCTGCCCCTGAGGGTTGTATGGGATGCCGTGTTTTAGGTTAACTTCCATAACATCACAAAACTTTTGAAAAGCTTTGCTAACGTAAGCCGGGCCGTTGTCTGTCTTCTATGACAACAACAGGCCACCGCTCCGGCAGAGTTGAGAGAAGGGGCAACCCCATCTGGACAGGTCCTAGAGGCTCCATGCAACTATTTATGGCCCTCAAATCATGTAAAAGCCTCCACGCACCTGATTTCTTTTTGATGACGAAGATAGGGGTGTTCCAGGGTGACGTGGAAGGGACGATGTGCCCCCTCTCCAACTGATCTGACACCAAAGCATGCAATGCTGAAAGTTTTTCCTGAGGTAAGGGCCACTGAGGTACCCAGACTGGAGCCTTAACTTTCCATGTTAACTTTATAGGTGTAGGCGGGTATGCACCCTCAGTGGCCCCTAGGAAAAACCCAGGCCTTGTCTACCGGGGTTAGAGTCAGCCTGAATGGGCTTCACGCGCCCTTGCAAGGAGGCTCCCAGCCCCCTGCCCGGGACATATCCCATTCTATTCAGCAACTGTTTAGAAGTTGGAGAGTAACCAGTGGTTAAAGTCACGTCCATTTGAGCTAGAATATCTCTTCCCCATAACGAAACAGGCAGGGCCAGCACATAAGGCTGAAAACTGCCTTGATGCCCTTCCTCATCCTCCCAATGGAGAGTAATGGCGCTCACCATGGGCGCTGAGATTTGGCCGATCCCTCTGATGGTGTCTTCCGCTTGGTTCGTTGGCCAAGCGGGGGGCCAATCTTGCTGTCTTATAATCGACCTATCGGCTCCAGTATCTAACAGACCTAGGAAGGCTCGGCCTTGTACTTTAAGAGTCAGCATGGGTCGAGACTCTAGGGACATCTGAAGACCCTCAAAAACTTCTCCGGAGGACCCAAATCTTTTATTCCCCCTCTGTCCTGGCTTGCTTGGAAAGACTGAATGCAGGCTGGGCAAGAGCAGAAGCTGTGCCAACCTATCGCCCTCTGCAATGACCAGAGTGCCCTGCAGAGACTGCACCATAACCTGGACATTACCCGTGAAATCTGAGTCTACAACACCTGGCACAATTGTTAATCCTCTTAACGCTATGGATGCTCTCCCTAATATAAGCCCCACGGTTCCTACTGGAAGGGGCCCCCTGAAAGAGGTCCCCACCAATTGGACTCCCATAGCTGGGGTTAGCACGAGCCCGGAGGTGGCACGGAGGTCCAATCCTGCTGATCCGGGAGATGCGCGGGTCTGGATGGGGGCCGCATCGTCCGTTGGTGTGTTTGGGGGCCCACCGCAAGGGTGGACCCCCCCTGCCCGTTTTTTGAATCTTGCTCAGGACGACCAGAAAGGCGTACTCCTTGCGCATTGAAGACTGACTTACAGTCCTCGGCGCGGTGAGGCCCCTTGTGGCAGCGGCCACACAGCCTAGTGACTGCACGTGGCCCGTGGAGATGCTGAACGGCAGGCGGTTGATCTTTATTGGGGCAGTCTCTCTTAAAATGCCCAGACTGGCCACAGCCATAGCATCTTTTTGGCTTTACCTCTAAAGCTCTGGGGTCCTTTGTGTTTACTTGTAAGGAGCTGGCTAACATAGCAGCCAGCCCCGCATTAGTTAACGGGCTGCCAGCGTCCCTGCAAAGCCGAACCCACTCTGTCAAGCTCTTTCCCTTATTCTGTGCCAGGATAACCTTGCACTCCTTATTGCATTGCTCAAAAATCATCTGCTTAACCACAGTTTCTGCAACCATTGGATCTGAGAAAATCCTCTCAGCCGCAGTCTGCATTTTCGCTACAAAATCTACAAAAGGTTCTGTGGGACCCTGGTGTATGCCGCTAAGCGAAGCCTGCGCCTCTCCTTCCCCTGTCAATTTTTTCCAAGCCCCTATGAAACAGCGAAAAATTTGGGCATAAACCTCCTGGGGGTATCCTGTCTGATTCTGGGCGTGAACACCTTTCCCTAAAAGCATATCCGCATTCCACCCGCCGTGCCTTGCCACAGCGTTTCTTGCGGCTTGTTCCTCAGCTAACTCCTCAAACCACGCCTTCCAATCGATAAACCTGCCAGGAGGCAAGCAAGAGCGAGCCAGCTGAAGGATATCTGCAGGTGTATGATTTAGGGCGGAGAGGTTTTCAACCATATTCAGGGTGTAAGGGGCGTTAGGGCCGTACTGATGGACGGCTTGCCTCAGCTCCTTCAAGAGCTTGTAATCATAGGGTTCATGATTACGAGCTTGCTGATTGATAATGACTGGGAACATCTCGGAGGCTGGTTCGGGTTCATTGAGCAGCGGTCGGTAGCCGCCAAGAACGCCAAAAGGTCTGAATGTGGTAAAAGGGCTCCACCTCCAAAAATGCCTCCTATTGGGTGAAGGGTGCGGAGGGTCCGCGTAGTCGGGTGGGGATTCTGGGCATTGCGCGGGAAGGTTAGGGTATGTACTCGGCATGTCCGCCAGAGGGAGCCCTCTATAAGGGCCCTTTACGGAACCGCTGAAACCATCCACCGGATGCAGGTGCATCCTCTGAGGCGCAGCAGCCGTTGCTGGTGGGGCGGAGGGCCGCGTGGGTGAGACAGGAGGCCCCTCTAGGTCAATCAGCGGAGGCGCTTCCGGCCCTTCATCTGCCTCACTTTCAGATTCTGAGTCAGAATTATCAGAACTAGCACTCGACTCCGGCGGCTTGCCCTTATGGGAGCCCTCCGCAGATGAAACAGACTGAGCCTCTTGGAGTGCATGTCGCGCCTGCAACAAGGCGGTAGGCGTAGTTAGGCCTGTGGCTGATTCTAACTCAAGTACTGCACGAACAGTCTCCCATATAAGGACTAGAATCGGGTCCAAACAGACACCCGTTTGGCGCGCTCGGTCTATATCACGACCAAGTTTCATCCAAGAGGGCAGATTAAGGCTGCCAGAACAAGGAAACCAGGGGGCAAAAGTGGCCACATCATCAAAAAATCGCTGGAGAGAGCTTCTCTTAACTGAGATACCCCACTGTTTCAAAAGGGTCTTTAAGGGGGTTAGTAGGGGTGAACTCCCGGACTGCCCCATGCTTGCAGCCGGCACTGTCTTGTAATCACTCGGAGAGCTCTTCCGAGTCCCCGGGGCTACCTGAACGCCCACGGGCCCTAGTCCTCGTATGGAAAGGGGGTGCTTACCTTCTCGCGGTGATCAGTCGCGGAGGTCAAACCACGGATCCCGGGAGCACGTCTCCGTCGGGGCGAGGGGAACGCAAATGAGGTTGCGGGTTCGAAGTTCCCCGTACGGGCCACCACTTGTCCGGCGCTTCTCCGCCCCGCCTCGAGTCCTCGGTCGGCCGGCGATGGGGACCAGAGAGATAAGGGGAGAGAGGGTGCGGACAACGTCTTACCCGGAGCACTTGTGATCACTCAGGACTCGCGGTGGTAAAGCAGATAAACTTTTAATGGGACTAGGCAATCATCATCTTTACAGGTTCCACCCGGGGCGAGACACCTCGGGGGAGAACAACCTCGATGCGGCCGTCAGGTACGGCTCCTTGTGGGCTGTCTCTCCGAGCTTTGCCCGGGAACTTTCTTATAAACCTTGCGTGTATCCAATGGGCTAACGCCACGCACACAAGCATGATTGGTGAATACAGCGGGTGGTTACATACATCAGAAGCCGGAAACAGGATGTGGGCGCCATCTTGGCACCACTCGATGGGCGGGGGGAACTCAAGGGCAGGCTGCAGCTTGTCTACTAGGCCAAATCCGGAAGGTGGCTGCTCACAGTTTACCTTGCAGGCTAGCCACAAACTGCAGCTTATTATCAAGACACCTTCCAGAGTTGACACTTGCTGGTAAAACTTGGGCTTTGACTGGTCTTAAGAACTAAAATGATTTTCTGCCCTCTTTTTTAAATTCCTTTAACTCTTAAATTCCTGACAGCAATCCTGTATAGAGTTGGGGGTGGTGATTACTGTAGATAATCTTTTTTTCCCTTGTGAGTACAGAGAAGGAGTGAATTTCCACTTCTGTTGACTGTGCTATCTTTAAACTGCTTCACCCAGAAAGGAATCCTCACCTCACCGGAGCCCATGAGCTCAGGGGGGCTGGTCAGGACTCCACCCAGTGTCATTGTCCTTCCACGGTCTGGAAAACTGCTCTCCACCCACACCCTGTCTGGGCACAGCCCGCTTTCCCAGCTCTGTGTCTGGCACCTGCTTCTGACCCGCCCAGGCACACTTGGGCCCAGTTGCCACCCAGATCCCATTGATGATTCCCTCACCTTCCAGTTCTCACCACCCCTCTGTGGCAGAGGAGTGAGAACACTGATGCCCCCCATGAGCAAATTAAAGACTCTATTGAAGGCTAGGATTTTATTTGTTCAAGATGAGGAAGTGAATTCCTGGGAGAAGGAAACTTTTGAGTAAATGTGTCAGCATCTTGTATATGTTTTGGGAAGGAGAGGGAAATTTTATCTGGAGATGACCTTAGAAAGGTAGATATTTCAAGTAAGAAGAGGGATTTGCCAATTTAGTCAACCTGTACCCAGTTCTCTGGTGCTAGGTTCAGTGCAAGCCATGTTAGGGGATATAGCTATAAATATGAAAATGATACAGATTCTGCCTTCAGGAAGTGGGCATTTTAGGATAAAGCTAATGTATGCACATAGAGAAAGACATGATAGATGGTCCGAGCAAGTCCCAAATCCTCATGTTGCTTTAGCTGAGTTGATCATGGGTTTTGTGAACCAGATGGTGGGGAAGGAGGTGTTCTAGTCTAAGGGATTAGTGTGAGGGAAAAGAAGAGGCAGGCAATTAGGGTACATAGGGGATTCTTGAAAGAAGTTTGAAATGAAGGATGATAAAAATAGGTTAATAAAGACAAGAGGAAGAGACTACTTAATCCTGCACTTTTACTCAGAGGCTTCGAATGTAAAACTTGAGAAGAGTATAACTTATGTCCCCCTCCCTCTCACCCCCGTTCTTTGCCATCTTTACAGTCGTGGCAATTCCTGCCTCTGGGACTCATTCTCCTGCTCCTTCTCCACCGTGGGTCCTCTTAATAAGTATCCTTGCTTTGCCAAGGTAAACTCCACCTCTACTTTCTTCTCTCTTGTTCACCCCTTAAGTGCTGGCCCCTCCTTCAAAGCCACTAGCGTCACAGCTGGGCTCTGCCCTGTTGACTGGAGTCTTGTTTTGCCATTCCTTTCTCTGACGGGAACTGCTCTTGGCATATCTGGGCAACCTGATTCTCGTCTGTGAGTGAGCCTTGCTGGCAAAGGACTGACACGCTTCTCCTTTCCTTCTCTCCCTGGCACTGGGCCCCTCCTAGTCTGTGCCTCTCCAGCAGCTGTCCTGCTCTCAGGATAACTTACTCCTCCTGGACAGTGTACACCCCCTTTCCCAACTTTCCCCACGGTTTTTACTGACCTCCCTCCCTCTCTCTGTTGAACAAATGATCCAAGTTAGAGTAATAATAACTGGTCCCTTTTTGAGAGCTTACCAAGGCCAGCCTTGCTCTGTTAGGCACTGTGTTGAGTGCTTTACTTCATTTAATCCTCACAGCAGAGCTGTGAGGTAGATGTAATTATCATCACCTGCATTTCGGAGGTGCACTAACTGGCTTGAGAGGATTGAGTAACTTGCACAGAGCCATGTAGCGAGTTGCAGTTACTCCACAGTAATCACTTACCCACTTCTACTGGTCACTGCTCTTTTTCTAGTACCCCAACGCAGCATTGGAGGCCTGCCTAATTTTTCTCTTCTGGTGGTGCCTTAAGAACTCCTGCCTCTGTTTGGAGTTCAGGAGATAATCCCACCCTGAGCGATACTCTTTTTGACGGTACCCAGAGACCTGTTTTCTTAGATCCTACATCTGACCCAACGGCTCCTTATTTAGCTCATCAGTCCTTGAGTCAAAGACTGGTGCTTTGTCTGTGGCTTCTGTGGTCGGAAGCTGCTTGTGTTTGTCCAGAGGACCCTCCTGTACGTGCTCACCTTTGGCTCACACACCCTTTCCCGAGCTGGGGGATGTGCCGTCTGGGTGTGAAGACTCACCCTTGACCATGAGAGCCCATGCCTCATGTGGACCCGGGAGCCCCAGACAGTACGGGGGGCATCACCCAGGCACCACACACAGCTGTCAGTGACTCTTGTCTTGTGGGTGCCCGTGGAGCCGTCTCCTCTGTAACTGTGTGGCAGTCTCTTCTAATAGTTTGAGAGCGTCTGTTAGGTAGCCCAGTTTTGTTTGTTTGTTTTTCACCTTTAATGTCAGCAGACCTCTTTACCCTAAGATGACCCCTCTTCATTTTTTTTAAACTATAATTTATCTTTTTTAAGCCCAGTACCTCGTAGGAGAATATGGCTTTTCTCTGAAGTGTTTGTTACTTTAACATGAGCCCTTGCTGAATCTGATCCAAGTCTGGGCCCTCCCCCTACACAATAAGGCAGACTGACTTTGGGTACCTGCTCTTACGGCTGCCACAGCCAGGACTCCCCTCTCTACCTCCCCCCGTTGCCATACGCCTTAACACCAGCAATGCTCAAATGCACTTCTTGGCCAATTTCTTCCAAATCACTGAGAGCCCCTAAAAAGGCCAACTCTGTTTTTTCATACACACACACACACACACACACACACACACACACACACACAGTTTTATTGAGATATATTCACATACCCTACAGTCATCCACAGTGTACAATCAACTATTCACAGTACCATCATAGAATTGTACATTCATCCCCAGAATCAACTTTTGGACATTTTTCTTACCCCCCCCCTCAAATAAAAATAAAAGTAAAAAAGGACACCCAAAACATTCCATCCCCCAATCCCACTCCATTTTTCATTTAGTTGTCCCATTTTTCTATTCGTCTGTCCATACACTGGACACAAGGAGTGTGAGCCATGAAGTTTTCACAATCACACAGTCACACTGTAAGCTAGAGTGTTATGCAGTTGTCTTCAAGTCAGGGCTACTGGGTTATAGTTTGACAGTTGCAGGTATTTCCTTGTAGCTATTCCAATATACTAAAGACTAAAAAGGGATGTCTGTATAGTGCATAAGAATAACCTCCAGAGTGACCTCTTGACTTCATTTGAAATCTCTCAGCCACTGAAACTTTATTTTGTTTCATTTCACTTCCCCTTTGGTCAAGAAGATTTTCTCAATTCCACGATACCGTGTCCAGGCTCATCCCCAGGAGTCATGTCCCGTGTTTCCAGGGAGATTTACACCCCTGGGAGTCATGTCCCACGTTGGGGGGGGAGGGCAGTGAGTTCACCTGAAAAGGCCAACTCGTAACCCCTTCCTGAAGTGCTGCCAAGTAACCGTCTCTTGTAGTAGGAGCGTGACCATTTTCTACTTCAACAAGTTCTCCAAGGGTTCTTGGGTAAGCTAACATTTGAGAATTATTTTCTGGCATTCTCTGATACCATGACCCTGACATCTAATAAAAATCACAGTTTGGCTTTGAAATCCTCTGATGATGCTGAGCTCATCATTACTTACCTGTCAAGTTCAGCCTGTTGTGTAGTTGCTCTTCCAGAAGCTGGCTGGGGCCCTGTGCTTTTGACAACATTTGATATATTCAACAACAAAAAATATTTATCTGAATCCTTACCTCATGCACGCTGTCTAAATTACATAACAGTGGCATTGTTACATCTCTGTAGCTCTTTTCTGTTGCCTGCTGGTGCACTCCACCCCCACCCCCCACCCCCCAACCAGAGATGAGTCTCTTTAACAGCTTTACGGGTTTGCTTCATCCTCAAGTGGACATGGACTGCCCCAGAGGTTTTCCATCATCCGTTGCCATTGATGTCAAGCATTCCTTCTACGGGAGGCCATTTTCCTGAGGATAAATAGTTGCACAAAAGAAAATAGAAGATATCTTATCTCCAGAGTTCATTAATATACCACCAGAGACTAAAACTTGTTAAAAACCTTGAGTGTGTTTTTGTATATAAAAATCAGAGATGGAGCATTATGTATCAGTGTGCAGAGTTTTACTTTTCAAATTTGTTTTATCCCCTCTTTTTTTTCCTTTTCCTTTTTTTTTTTTTTTAAGTAATGCAAACTCTGTTGTATCTCCTTTTCTGTCTTACAGCTTTTTAGGAGTAGACAGTTTGGTGGTGGAATCACTGTAAACTTAATTTGTGTTTTCATTCTAAGAACTGTAACAGTATAGAGTAACATACAAAATACTTAAAGGTTGACCATTCAGTGAGACATTTAAAAATACCCCCTGTGGTGGCTGTGGTGACACTATAACACCCGTCAGTACTGATAGGATACTGGCATTGCACATCACTGTTACATTAAAGCGATGAACGTTAGCCATCGAGCATTTTCAGCGAAAACTTTAAATTTTGTTCTTTATCATGATGCCAAGCATAATGTAAGTTGTTCTAATTTTTTTTGGACTTCCTTAATACCAGAAATTCAAATGTTTGTTTTTGTTAAAGGAGACCCCTCACTGAAATTTTTCTTACCTTTTCTTCTTTTCCCTGTGTAACTTTAAAATTTATTACTTAGGAAACTCATGTCTTTCTTTAAGAAAGTGTGGCTAAGTACATGAGGAAAATAGGACTAGAGTAAAATATTCTGTGAATGGGAGGAATTGTGCTCTTTTGTGAAGCTTTTAATTCTACGCTTGGGAAAATGTCAAGATTTAGAGGGCCGGTTGCACTTTCCTAATACATGTATTATCAAATCCTGGGTATTTGTGGTGGTGTTGGAGAATGTTTTAGAAAGGCATAGCATAACTTACAATTTTATTGCATTACATTAGATTTATATTTAAAACTTATTTCTTGTTAAAATCAAACATAAAGCTGTCTCCTCACACATATATTTCTGCACTCAATTATTAACCCGGCACTTTTCCCCATCTGCTATCCTGAGTAAACTTGAAGGAGTAACAGTGCAAGGAAAGACACTACTGTGTTTTTACGTTTAGCCAGAATATGTTATAGTAAGTTGAAATATTACTGAGGATTATTTCTTGGAAACTTTTTGGCTTCTAAGGCTTTATTAATTTTAATTTTGTTTCTTGTTTGTTGTAAATCTCATATTTTTACTATTTTTGTATCTTTGAAATTATTCCTTGATCATGGGTTTACCTTACAGAATTTAAAAATTCCATTAAAAATTTTCTTGCTTTTAAAATTTTTATCTCATCTTTATCATTGCATGGAACTCTATAACTGCTATTTTTTAGGCGTCTTTACTTGTTCTGTCCCATATCTTTGCTTTCTTGTCTCACAGAAGAGCCTAGGGAAGAAGAGACATCTAAATTGCCAATTCCCTGGATCATTGCTTTTGATTTTGCTGTTGTCTTTTGGTAGCCCCGATCTCCTTTTACCATTTATACTGATGTTTCACTGTTACTAGCCATAGATGTCATGCATTCTTTCTTCAATTGATTACTTTTGTGGATTTTACATCTTATTTGTACATTTGTTGCAATTCTACCCCTATCGTTTCTAAATAATCCTACAGGCATATTCCAGCATCTGCTTCATATCCATCCCCATCCTTAAAATATATTCTTTCATTTCTATACTTGAGTACATCTGCCATCTCAAGAATGTATTCTGTGTATAAGAGAGGAGCCTAGGCCAGCCCTGCTTAAAAAAAAACATGCTATTTTACATTCGAATCACTGATTCTTCCAAGTATAGTCAATGACCTGAAGAAACTCATGACATATAGTGGGCAAGTGTCCTAGAAAATGTTCAGTATCCCACGCAAACCCCTTGTACACCTTAGCTTGCATGGAGGCCTCTGTGCCTGTGAAACCTTGCTTCTGTTTCAGTGCTTGCAGTATCTTTCCCTTTTAGGCCACTGTGGTTTTTGGTTTGTTTCTTTGCTTTGTTTTTAATTTTTAATGTTTGCATTCCAACCTAAACAACCAGTTTGAAAGTTCTTTCCAGGGAGATTTATGGCCTAATTGTTTTCACCTTCTTGATAAGCTATTCAAATTAGTAGTTATTTTTATCTTTTTAAAGGTTGCTTTGCATTGCTTTGTTTTAGCTATTTTAGTTCAAAATAATTGACACCCCAGACTGTCATAGATATTAAGCATATGAATAGGTTTTTCCATAATACACTGCAGATACTGGGATTCTTTGCTCAGTGAGCCAAGTAAATGTTGTGCTATTTGTTTGGCTTTCACTAGATTGTTTGTTTCAAGTACTTTTTGTCTTATTTTTAAAATATGTATCTTCTCATATGCTTTTCTCTATAATTTCAACTATTTCACAATGATCAGTCCTTTTTTTTTTAAAATCTTGATTATCTAGGAGTAATTAACCAGTTTTTAAATGGTTTGTAATTTCCACATTTCTGTTTCTTAAATTTTGTTTTTCTTTTTTGAAAGGAGCTATTTTAAATGCTTGGGGAGGGCTATTACAGCTTTTGATTAAAATAATCAAAATTTTTATTTATTGTATTTGATGTATTTAGATTTTTTTGTATCGTTCTAATAAATATAATTCAGAATCAGTTATAGGTTTGGATTTCTTTGCTATTGTATTTAAGAGATGATTTCATTGGGAGCATATCTGTATTAGTTGGAAAAATAATTGCCATTATAGTTTCAAAATTGCTAGAATAGTTACAGTTGGAGCATAGTCTATGAGTCAGGGCTCCACTAGAGAAATAGGAACAATGGTGTGTGTGTGTGTGTGTGTGTGTGTGTGTGTGTGTATGATTTATTATGAGGTATTTGATTATGTGCTTGTAGAGATTGGCTAGGCAAGTCTGAAATCACGAGGGCAGGCTGTAAACAATGGGGTAGGGCCTGAAGCTGCAAGCCACAGGCAGAATTTCTTCTTCCTGCAGGAACCTCAGTTCTGCTCTTAAGGTCTTTAATTGATTGGATGAGACCCACCCACATTATCAAGGATAATCTCCTTTACATCAGTCAACTGATGGTAGATGTTAATTACAGCTACAAAATACCGTCACAGCAACCCCTCAAATTAGCCTTCCCTTGAATAACTGGGAACTAGAGGCCATCCAGGTAGACACATGAAATTCACTATCACACAGGCAAAAATACATTTCAAATTCTTAAGTACTGTAAATCCCTAGAAAGAAACTTTATATGTGTGTGTGTGTGTACATGCTTGTTTAGAAAGGGCACCTTAAGAAGAAATTATGGGACTTTGTGATAAATTGGGCAATACAGATGGTAGAGTAAATAATTACATTAATAGTGATGATATTTCTTTATAGTTACCAGGCGTATTCAAGAAACAAGCAACAATACATAAGTTGGAAAGGAGATTTGAGGAAGGAAGTGAAGAATTTGTTTTTGGACAAATTGAGTTTTATGTGGAAATTTAATCCAATCAAAGATCAGCAATACTAGCCTGTTAGAACAGGTAGGGATCTGAGATTGTAGGACCAGTACTCTTCTTTTAGAACTGTGTGGCAGAAAGTTGAAAATATAAGATTTTAGAGATTGCTCTCTTCTCGATATATTTTTTTGATCTAGCTTTGAGGATACTACACTTTCTTGGTCTCTCTTACCTTACCAGTCATTCCTTCTCTGGTTTGTTTTGTTGGCTCTTTCTCTTCTCCCCAAACCCCAAAGGTTGGTAAGATGCAGGGCTCAGCCCTTGGCCTCTTCTGAATCTATACCATTCTTTTGGGGTCTCATCCAGCAGTGCAGCTATGAGTAGCATCTGTGTACCAGCAACTCTCAAGCTTGTATCTCCAGCCCAGACCTTTCTCCTCAACCCCAGACTCATACTTCCATCTACTTATTTGTTACCTCCACTTGGATGTCCAGTAGACACCTCAAATTCAATTTGCCCAGAACTGAGTAAGTCATCTCCTGCTCCTCAAGCCACTCTCTCCCCAAAATTGGCTTTTCTTGTAGAGTTCTACATCTCAGTTGGTAGGAACTCGATCCATCTCTTCACACAGTCCAGAAACTTTGGAGTCATCCCAGATTGCTCTCTATCTATCACATACCTTATCTAGTCCGTCAGATTCATATCCAGAATCTGATCACTTCTTACTATGTTCCAGCCATCTTTGTAGACTGCACCATCCTCTGGTGTCTGAATCACAGCAGGAGCCTCCTAACTGGCCCCACTTCCTCCCTTGCCCACCTTCCATCTGTTCTTAGCAAGCAGATGCTGATGCTGAAAGTCAGATCACATCTCCCTGTTGCTCAGACCCTTCGCTGGTGCTTCCCTGCACTCAGAGCTGGTGAGCAAGCCTCTCCCCCTCTCACACCTTAAGTTTCTACCACTCTCGTGCTTTCCTTGCAAGGCACCCCCCACCTTAGTGTCTCTATTGGCTGGGTCCTTTGTCTTTATCTTCTTTATGTCAGATTCTCTCACTCAGTAACATCCTGGAGCCAGCTCTAACTAGGTAAGCCAGTTGCTAAATTTTAAGGAGTTTTGTGAGCTGGTTGACATCATTTGGTAGTTTGAAATTAGCCGGAGTGGTAGCATTTATACTGTGGAAATCAGCAAACACTGCAAATCAATCTGTGCTCCATCCCATACCCTAGAGAGGGTTGTTAAACATGGCCTACCACATCACTGTCACAGCGAATGCTCTCCCTCCTGCCCTTGCCCACAGTTTACCTCCTCAGTGTGGCCGGGACTCTGCTGTGTGTAATCGGAGGCACTCCCACAGCCCTTTTCTCTGCTGTGTTTTCCCATAGCACTTACCTTCTTTTAACATGCTATACAGTCTTACGATTTATGTATTTGTTTTCTATTTATTGTCTTTTTTCCACCCAGGTGCCTGCCACAGTGTCTGGTATACACAAGAACCTTAATAAATAAATGATTTGCAAAATCAGGGCTAATGATGTTAATTTTAGAGTCATTTCAGGGCTTTGAGATAGGTTTTCAAATAGTAACACTGCTATCTTTAACCTATCTCTGCATTGCCTGTACTGCCTATTGAATGTGTTAGAAATAACAGGTGCTTCATAAAAGTATCTTGAATTTAATTCAGTGGTGGCCAATTCCATTTTCTCTTTGTTCACCCATAAATTTTGACAAATTCAGTGCTGAAACTCACAGAAAAAGAGGTATAGACAGTCTTTTCATATTGCCTTTAGATGCAGGTTTCCAGCAGTTTACTTAAGAAGCTCAGGTTCATTACAGACTCTCATGTTACCTCACCAGTGAGTTTGCACTCTGTTGCTAAGTTGCATTTGAAATTGTGAACTTTTTTTTTTTTTAATCATGAAAGTTTGCTCTTTGGATAACTGTTTTGTAATACACGTATATGGTCAAAATTCATGGTTTTTATTCTTCAGAACCTAATGTTTCATGCTTTTTATACTTTTACTCTTTTCTTATCATTGTCTAAGGTTTCATGATTTAGATTTCTTTAATCTTTGCATTGTTTTCATTCAGACATTGAGTCATTAATTGTTTTTGAAATCTTTTTTTAAGATTTTTCTTCATTTATTTTCTTTCTATCAGACTGAAAGCTTTTTAAGATCTTAGGTTTTTTTTTAACCTATCTCTGCATTGTCTGTACTGCCTATTGAATGTGTTAGAAATAACAGGTGCTTCATAAAAGTATCTTGAATTTAATTCAGTGGTGACCAATTCCATTTTCTCTTTGTTCACCCATAAATTTACAGCTTCTTTGAAACTCCATTATAACGTTGTTACATGAATTTCTCATATTTGAAATAAATTATTTCATATTTGCTTGTGTAAAAATGTACCATTTTCAAGGTTTTTAAAAATTCTTATTCACTACTGCATTTAAATCTTTCCCACGAGGATCTAGGACACCTATGTGTTAGCAGTATTGTCCATGCAGATGCTTTCAGTAGCTTTTCCTTCCGTACTTGTATTGCTCCACTTTCACATGTCTTTTGAGAAACAGAGACCTATTTTTTGATCCCTAAAGTTTTTCCTGAGTGATTTTCCTTTAATATGACCCATTTCCATTAATTTTTGCCTGAGTGAGCTATTTACTCAACCATTTCCCCATTTTATATTTTGTTTTTTAGTTTGCATCTGAGCTAATACGGTTTTTCCTGGGTGTTGTGGGTGCCACTGTGCTCCTTCTTTCTGTCTGAGGTGCTCGGATTGCTATGTGGGACATGGTACTGCTTACAAGTAACCTGTTGATGAGGGAGAGTATCAGATTTACATGTTTTATAGTTTTATTTTTTGGAGTATTTTCTCATTACTGCTTTTTAAAGTATCTCCTCTTTCATCTTCATTGGAAATTAACCCTCAGTTAAAATTAAAAAAAGCAATGTAAATGCAAATAAATATTAATTCAAAACTTCCCATCTTTTTAGATTATTTTAGTTTAATTAATCCTATAAGATTACATGGGGTTAAAATGAAAATTGTGTAAATTTCCCCCTTAACACAAACCTGATTCTCCAAATTTCTAACAGAGAGTTGTATCTTCCCTGAGAACATAGTGAACAGAAGTAAACCCTGCCCATCTGTGTTAGCTTCCTTGGGGTGCCATGACAAGGTAGCACAAATCAGATGGCTCGAAACAACAGAAATCTGTCACCTCACCCTTCCGTAGGCCCTATGTCCACAATCACTGTGTCAGCAGGGCCTTGTTCCCCGTGAAGTGTCTGGAGGGTACTCTGTTCCCAGCCCTTGGTCTGGCTCGGGCGGCCCCAGGGGCTCCTTGTCTTCTGGCCGTGCCTTCCCCTGTCCCACATGCCGTCTCTTTCTCTGAGCCTTTTCTCCCTTCTTATTAGAGCATCAGGCACTGGAGTGGGTCTAACCCAGAGACTGATGGAGGTGAGCGAGGTGATTCTCCTCTTAACTGATAACATCTGCGGAGCCCTGGATTCCAAATAAGGTTACGTTCATGGGGGTGAGGACTTGAACGTGACTTTTGGGGGGACACAATTCAACCATAATGTTGTCCATCTTTACTTTTTTATTTGTTTAAAAACAATGATTGCAAGTGTCATGGGGAATCCAGCAACTCAGTGAAGGAATTGTGTTATCCATATGATTCAGATGCATGTGACTAGAAAATCTGCTCATATTTAATTCCATGGTTTATTCACACTCTCTGTAACCATGTTCACACACTGGAGAGAATGAGATCATGATCAGAGAATTCCAATATCTTGCTTCAATTTTTTTTTTCTTTTTCTTCCCCCATTGCCTCGATCCATGCTAGAACAGTTTAATAAGTATTTACTGAATTTATGAATGAGTATACATATCTCACCTCACAAGGTAATAGCAACTCCTTGCAGTAATAAACCATGTTTTTTCCATTTGTGATTATTTATGGTACCTAGTATAGTAAATATATAATTGCCTCAGTGAATGCCTGGAGGAAAAAAATTCTTATTTCATCTTTTATTAAATATACAATTTAACTCCAACACTAAATTTCAGGGAAAGATTTCTGAGGTATTATATGTAGATAGATAGATAGATAGATAGATAGACAGACAGACAGACAGACAGACAGACAGACAGGCAGACAGACAGATGTGTCCAGTTTCAGGAAAATAAAATAATTACGTGTTCAGTCCTCTCATGCCTCAAGCCCTGGTTTTCTGATCTGACCCTTCTTTACCACTTGGGTCTTTCCTCCTGCTACTCTCCTCCTCTCCCACTCTACCCCAGCCATAGTTCCTTTCCTCTTTCTCAGTGTGCCGTGCTTTCTCGTGGTCCTTCTTACGTGGCTAAATTCTCCTCAGAGCTTAGGTATCAGTGTCCAGGAGAGCCTTCCCTGATTTCCCACAGTTGGACAGAGCCAGCCATGTGCGTGAGCACTGTCCTTAGCACCAGCTGCTCACTGGTGCCCTACCACCTATTTTGAAATTGAGGTTCCCTCTGGGCTCTGAGTTCCAGGAGGGTTAAATGATGTTTTGTTTTCCTTTGTGTACTCTCTCTCCATACTGTTAGCACCAACCAATGTTTATGATGAATAAGTTAGATTGAATGATAAAATGAATATTTACCTGTAATGGTTTTGGGAATATGTTAAATTGTTACTTGTATTAGACACGTAGTCCAAAAAAAGAAGTATACATGTATAGTTACAAGATAATCCTAGTTGTCTTTCCTAAGAAATATTGAAAAGACAATCTGGCTTTTTTTTCAGGTTTTTCAATTTATTTAAATATAAGTGTTTAAAAGTACATATACAGAATAATATATTTAGAATCATTAAAATGAGTTAGAAAAGAGAAGGAAATGCTTTTTAAGGTCCTCCTTAAGGAATCTGAAATGGGCTGGAGGGTGTACCATGATACAATTCAGAAAGGAAGTTGATAAAGAATTGTTCAACCTTAAAGTAACCGTTGATGATCTGCCCTAAATAAGTTGAAGGGAGAGACTGAGAAGAGAGGAACGGCACACAGTCACCCAACTAATGATTGAAAAGCAAGTTCTAAAGTGAAATACCAGAAGGAAGAAAAGCCATGTGACCCTGATTGATGATTCCGGAGGAAAGCGTGTGGCTCAGGCCATCTGTGACCCATATAAAGAGAATGGGCTGCTCTCCTGCCTTCCGCTGCCAAGGCCGTGAAGTCGAGAAGGGCAGGAGGAACCTGGGGAAAAGGGAAGAATTGGTGCCTAATGTTAGTCAGCCTTACGTCTGTTAATTGTAACTTCAAACTTCTTATAATTGAACGACTTTTAAGAGTTGAGAAATGGTGGTGATACTCTAGTTCTGCTCTTTGAGTTTCTGTTGTTTCAGTGTGTTTGGAATCACCCAGCTGTGCTGAAAGCTTACCAGGTAATCTACTAAGAAAAATGATGTCTTTTCCCCAAAACCAGTGGTAAGGAGATAGCAAGAGCTAGCGCCTACAACTTTTCAATTTGGAAATGCATTATTATGACAAAGTGAATTTCACTAAAATATAAGGAATTAGCAACTTTTTTTGTGTTCATTATATTAAGGATTATTGATATGCCAACTCATTTGAAGTGAAGAATATTTGTACTCTCATTTAATTTCATTTATTTAATAGGTTTTGTTTAGTTTTATTTTTCTTACATTCAAAAAATGAGAAAATTCTAGAAAGCTCTTAATTTATGTTGTATTTGTAAGTCATTTTGGGATCAAAAGGACAGTTTAGTATAACTAGAAGTTTAAGTGAAGTCTAAACAGTCTGAAGGAAATATTTAAATATACAATGAAGTTTTGCAAAGAAAAGATTGAGTTTAAGCAAGATAGCATGAGTTAATTTTTCCAGAAAGGAGTTAGCTTGACTGAGGAGCTCTTTTACAAGTATATTGAGTAAATAAGTAATACCAGAGAACAAGCAAATCCATTAATAAATAAGGAGGGAGATAAAATTAATGACATTAATTTTAACGTGGTTGTGCTACCAAAGTATTTTTTTTAACTGGGTTATTAATGCAGGTTAAAAACAACAAACTTGGAAAAAAAGTCCTAGGCCTGGCCAGGCAGGGACTGCAAATATAACTGCTCAAATCAAAGTAAAATAATTCCTCGAAAATTTGTGTGTGTGTATATATATATATATCAACTTGACTAGCTTGTATGCAATGCATGATGTTTAGGGAATTAACTAATGAACTTCATGAGTCACTAGAAATTATTTTGAGAGATGCTAGTGAATCAGAGGGACAAAAGTGAATATTCAAAGTAATCCTGACTATTACAGTCTTTTTTCCCCTGTTTTTTAAAAATTGTAGAATATAGCATATATACATAAAAGTCTTATAAATCTTAGCTAAATGTGAGGACATGGTCATAGAATCCAGATCTTCAATAATTTCATATATTTTAAATCCCAGTATTTTAAAGTAGCACTAGTTCAGATACAGTGTTGGAAAGCATTTTATTAGTTAAACCCTTCTTTACAAAGTCTGAACTTAACAGTTAAAATTTCTTTACAAGGCATCACAGCTTTATTTAAATATTGAACAAATTCATATAATGTAAAAATAATTTTGCTTTCAAGAAGAGTGCATATATAGTTGTCCTGTTCGTACTATTGGAATTTTAAAATAATGACCCTCATAGGATACTGTACTGGGAGGTGATTTATTGGTATATAGGCTTCAAGGACTAAATAGTCT
This sequence comes from Choloepus didactylus, assembly GCF_015220235.1. Lineage (NCBI taxonomy): Eukaryota > Metazoa > Chordata > Mammalia > Pilosa > Megalonychidae > Choloepus > Choloepus didactylus. The sequence continues at coordinate 5,728,264 of NC_051322.1, read as the reverse complement.
ATTTCTTTTATTTTGCAGTAGCATTTAACTTAACATTTGTATTTAATTTTTTATATATGAAAAATAAGCAAGATAACCAAAACCAAAAATTAGTACTTTTCCTCCCAAAATCCAAAAGCTTAAGCACTGAGGAATGGTGCACTGAAAGATGTGTATATGGGGCAAGATTGAACAGGAGTCAGCCTTCCAGTACTGGCTGTGATGTCGGTCTCACCTCTTCCCTGTTACTGGCCTCTGCTCCTTTCCCTCCCAGTCTTCATAAAAAAAAATACTTGGCCTCACATCTTTGAGCTGATGGCTCTTCCCACTTCAAAACTCTGTAGTCCTTGAATTCTTAATTCAAATTTAAAGCCCTTCGTTTCTGATGTATGAGGCTTCAGGCTCTCATAACTTTCACCAAATATGAGAACTTTATTGGCTTGCCTTTTCTTTAAGTAAAGTACTTAAAAATAATTGCTTCTTGACAAACATGAGGAAGAAATCGCCAGCAGAAATAGAAGTGGAAGAAGCTCCTCCTCTAGTCTTTCCCTGTATTTCTTAAGTATCTTTGTCCTATGGTTAGTGAAGGAAATGTTCACATCATGTGGTGTGTATGTCTGCTGTCGGCAGATTGCAATGTGTGACCATATTTTTCCAGTCGTTGAAAAGGATTCTCCTGGTCTGATACCTCTTCATGTAAAGAAGAAAAGAATATTTTTTTCCTATTTAAAATAATCTCATTTATTGTATGAAATTTTTAAAATGTAGTAAAATTTAAGGAAAACTCCCACCACCCAGAACAACTTGTTTTGATCCTCTCTCATATTGGAAATCTTTTTTCCTTTTTTCTCTCACTTAAGAATTTGTATGTGTGTGTGTGTGCGCGTGCGCGTGTGGTGGCTACTGTTTTTAGCTAGAGTTTTGATTAAAAAAACACTTCAATTTAGAGGTGTTGTGTTATATGTTTTTCTAAGTATAAATTAATTTGCTGCAAAGAACGTTTTGCCTTAAAATGTGTTTATTTTGTAGTGTGATGAACCTAAACTCATGTAGGATTTTCTCCACAGAAATAAGTTATTTTCTAAACTTATCTATTTCATTAAACTGTGTCTGAAGTCCCATAAAGAAAGCTCAATAATGATCTGAATTGGAAAGAGGTGAGAAGAATTGGTCAGTGGATTGCCATGGTGCACGAGCTGGTTTTCAGATACCAAGGAAGCTTATTAATGATTTGAAGTAATGGCAACACAGTCATTTCCAGGTGATACTTAATTGTAAATATTTGCATTCGTTTGAAGGATGTTGAAACGATAACTTCTTAGAATGGTTTAACAGAAGATGTAGGAAATAATACCTAACTGCAAGAAAGGTCATCAGTCTGAAGCATCTGACACAAGTGGAGGGAATGAGTGAAAGAAAGCTGTAAGTTTCTAAATTACTGTGGTCAAAGATTTGGGGACAACAGGAGGCTGTATTTACTTTTGTGTGGGAGATGTAATCTCTGACCATCATCTGTATGTGAATTTTATGTTGCATGTCTTGGTGGCCATAGTGTTGAGACATCTTTTTCCTGGTTTAAATGAATTAACTTTCCCAACTCTACCCCCATGACTAGTTTCCCATATATGCCGTATTCCCTGTTGGATTAGAAGTGTGAGACATCCAGTCTGTGGATCCCCACCCTCAGACCTGAGACGCCCACCCCAGGCTGTGGATCCCCACCCTCAGACCTGAGACACCCAGCCCAGGCTGTGGACCCCCACACTAAGACGTGAGACGCTCAGCCCAAGCCTGTGGACCCCCACACTAAGACGTGAGACGCCCAGCCCAGGGCTGTGGACCCTCTGCCCTCTGTCCTCCAGGGCACCCCTTACATGTTTGGGCACCTACTTAGGGAGCCGGTGTCACAGTGAGGTTTTGTAGCAATGCTCCTTTGTTGACTGCCTCTGTAAAATACGCCTCCCTATCTCTTTCCCAACTTCCATAGTAGTCCTCGGCAGTCTGTCCTGTTTTGTAACACAGGACACTGAGTTGGCAATCTCTGCTTCCTAGGCTTCCCACAACCAGGTTAAACACCTTTCTTCGCTGGCCACGTACCCCATACCTGAGCTACCAGAGTTTAAATACCCAAGAAAACCTTAAATGCTCTTCCCATGTGGTTTAGCTGTCTTAAATCTTTTGGACATGCAAAAAGTTGTTATTGTCTTTCTTTTTAAGTGTTAAAAGAGAACTGAGAGAAACGGGAGGAAATCCAGAAATATAATTTACTGCTAATAATCCTTTCTCCAGAAGACTAGGGTGAAGGCATTGAGCCTGACTAGGCTAGTGAAGGGAGAAACGCGCGTATAAACGAGGTGCACACGGTGTGACTGCACCCCAAGAAAGTGCTCTTGGGGTGGGCTGCTCCCGGCTCTGCCCACAGGTCCTGCTTCCAGGCACACTGGCAGCCGGGGGAGCCCACTGAGGTGGCCTGAGCTTCTCATCACCATGGAGAGCATGTTTCCTTGGGGAGATGCATGCTGATACTCAGGGACAGTGATAAGATTGAAAACTGCTTTTTGAATAGATCTGTTCATAAGGTGTGGAATATTGGAAAGTTGATTGTGTGCAGTCTCATTTCCATTTAAAGCATATAAAATAAGCCAACAGTTAAAACATTTTATTTTTACTGTCCTTGGCATAATATATTAATGAACAAGTAATGTTTTTATCTCTAAAGAGATGAATAATTATATAAGGAAACCTTTTGAGCATCAAGGAATATATTAAAAGTAGAGGAAAAATGTAACTACATTCATGAAATTATATCTGAAGCTTTAGAATAAGTATCAAGTGAAATGGTACATTGTTTCTTTGATAGGGTCTATTTTGTTGGAAGTTAAAGGATTTTAGAATGAATTTGAAAAAAGTGAACACAAATATCTAGCATTTTTACCAATTTTCTGTTACTTCAGTGTACAAATCTATTTTATTTGTACTTTAAAAAAAATGTTTAATGAAAACCCTTGAAGATGCTTTTTGTATCACCCATTTAAAAAACTGTTAATCACCCATTTAAAGGATGGATTTCTTCGTTATTCATTTCCCCTCTTCCCTCCTTCGATTTATTGCTTCCAAAATTTTCTAGATTTGTTATTTCTGCAACTCCGTGTACACCTCTTCAATTGTAGTCCAAGATATCATTTTAATTCATACTTTGCTATGTTTTCTTGCCAAGTGGTTAACTCTTTCCTCTTTTCTTTCATTTGCCACCAAGTCTGTTCCTATGCCTCAGGGTAGATTCGTCTGGTTACTGTTGCATCTGCTCTGTGAACTCGATGAATATTCTGGCTTTGCTAAATGTATGAATATGATGAGGCCTAAAACTTTATTATCCATACTTTCTTGGTTAATGTCCACGTAAAGGCTGATTCACGGCCTTGAGATTTTTGCTCAACTATTCTGTCAGGAATGTCTTGTCTGCCCACACTCCCCTCCCGCAGGTCCCCTTCCCTGCTTGACTTCTCTTCATAACCCCTGCTGCCACCTGACATGTTTTATATTTATTCAATTCTCTCTATTCCACCCACTAGAACAAACACTTGGTGAGAGCAGAGATTTTTTTGTATTTTGTCCATTGTTGTGTCATCATTGCCTAGATTAGAGCATGTCTGAACCCTATCAGGCTCTCAATAAATAATTCTTGAATAAATGAGTCAGGTGTATCTGTGCATGGTAATTTGAAGGCCAGTAAAAAACAATTCCCAAGATAAGGATTTCATATATGTCAACCATTACTTAGGATGTTTTTGGTTTTCATGGAAAACTGTGGTTCTCCTATAATATACATTTTGAAGAGAAACTGACATTTAATAGATGTTGATAACTGTTTTTATACACTGTTTATAGCTTATATGACATTATTCAAGTGTTGTTTATACTTCATGCAATTATGATCTGTAAGGCAGTTTAGTTATTAACATTAGTTATAGCTATCTCTGTATGTATTTATCTGACCAGATGTTATTGTCACATTTCTTTCTTTTCTAACAAGCGAAGAGTATCTGTTTTAATAATGAAAATGTTACCTGATGCAGAAAAATATATGTATGCTATAACTATTTCCTGAAATTCTTTCAGCCAGCAGAAGTTTTCACGGGTAAACTTGTGAATACAGTTACTTTGAAAGCATTTGAAATGCATTTGGATATTTTAATATTTTTTGAAATGACGATATGAAAGCTATTGTGTTATCAAAGCAGAAGAGACTAGTACTGGACTCCAGATCCATTTGCTCTGTCCATCAGGCCAGGCCAGTTTGGAAGGTTTCCCCATCTCACCATTCCAATGACCCTCGCCTTCCCCTCTCCATGCTTGGGCACTTAGAAGATTTGCTGCTTCCATGTATCTAGTGTAAATTGATGTCATCCTGCTTTTTTGGGGAGCAAATAGTTTCACTTTAGTCTTCTCCAACCCCACTTATGGGTCTTGCTGCTGAATTCATTGTGCCAGTTACAAAGTGGACTTTGTGGGACTTATCCACAAAAGAGGCCTAATGTAGTCTTGACAACCCTGCCTTTCATACTATGAATATGTAATTGTGGGTTTTTTTTGTGATTTGTATTTTGACCCTTAGAGAGAAGTCCTACCTATGGCCATATGTTTTTGTATTATACTTATTATACATATTAAAGTGAAATCAAAATACTTCACATGATCTGGAGTGATTTAAACTTGAGGCTCACCTGCGTGGGACCCCAGTGCAAGGGCACGGCTGTGGATAAGGTGTGGGGCCAGCACTGGGCCTGGGGACCAAGATTAATGAAACTCAGATGGGTTTTAATTAGTGCAGCTATGGTCATAAATTATCTGCTGAACGCAAATATTGTTATATTTGGGAAATTCTTGATTTATTTTATTTCACTGGCCAGCAGATTTAGATGAATGAGTTCTCATCATAAACATCCTGAGAAAAATCGCCAGAGGCCCCAGTTTATTATTTAGGGCACAATCAGCAAGAGTGAACAATACAGAGCAAAGCATTGTAAAGTGCTCTCAGCATTAACTTGGAAATTTTGCTAAATTTTTGGCTTATACAGGTTGTCAGAAGCATTAGGAAATTTTGAACAAAATACCAAGCAGTCATTCTTGTCAGGTAAGGAACACACACCTCTCATTGTCCAGAGAGGACCCGCCACAGAATGTCAGGGTACGTTCACTTCAGTCATGTCTCAGTGGTATTTAATTTGTCATATAATGTGGGCATCTGTGTTATACTTTAAATACATGCTTTAGTGGAAAAATGGACAGGTACCTGTAGTTTCAGAGAATAGGAAAACTCAGCACTTTCTGAACATACCAGAAACCTAGGTCTTCACATACAGGTGTACAAATCCATACATGTGCACATACACACACGTGTTGCTTTTTTGTTTGTTTTTAAAGTAATTTTTAAACTTATAACATGGAAAGAAACACGTAAAAGAAATATGTATAACTCTTGAGGGGAAGGAACATTATATACACTTTTTTTTTAAAAACATGACATTGCTATGTCAAATTGGCAACTGGTTATTGCAAACTATTTCTAAGTTAAATTAGGAACAAAATGTGGAATTACTTTTAGAATTCATAATATTGTAAAAACTAATGTAGCTTTTGCATATTGAATATAGTAGCATAATTTCCAATGATTTTTCTCATCCTTTGTAATTTAATCTCCTGAATCCTGTAGGTCGGTGAGAACGTTTAGTATAGAGTTTCAGAAACAATAAGTAAACATCAAACATTATTTCATTTTCTTACTGTCTTGCACTATCAATTTCTTACTCAACAGTGTAGGATGAAGACGTGAACTTGAGCTTATATACTTATTATTCTAAATTGTAGAGTATAATGTGGTAGCCGAGATAGGTATTCTGAAGAATGGGATGTAAGTCATAACCAAGGCCTTATTACAAATCAATTAGAAATAATTTTTTTCAAGTTCTTGTGGCATGATATCTGAAATAAATTCATTAAAATAATCTGATTCTTTTATTTTGTATATGTTTGTTTTATTTCAATTTTATTGTAAAAGTGTAGTTTAATGAATTAGTCAAAATTTAATAATATTACATTTTAGTACAAATTTTGGTTCCATAAGGGAAAAAAAGTATGGCTGGTTTTGAAGTCTAGATAATGTTGGCAAATATTTATTGTTGCTGAGGAGATCCGCCTTTGTCCTTAAGAAAGGAAAAGACATATCAAAGCCTGCGTTTATTTTGTGCTTTCGACTATGACTTTTGTCATATTTGAGTTGTTAGAGTTTGGTTAATGCTCCTAGCTCACTAGTTATTGTCTTTGTGACAGTTCATAAATATTGTGATTTCTGAGCACATTTATGTCCTCTTTGTTTTATAAGGTAAATCATAGCTTTCTGTTTTCTAACTAACAGATGGAAGAGCTTTTGTTCATTGAACCAAGGTGCTTAGGCCTAGGAAAGGAAATTTTATTTCTTATGCCTTCAATTATATGTGATCCTTGTATTTTTATCACCAAGAAAAGCATCCCACACCTCTGAACTGGCATGTCTAAGTGAATGGAGACATCTTGAGTCTCTAGCTAAAGTTTTATTCCTAGATAATTAGACTCTATGGTTCTAGCTGTTAACTTTTAATTGAAGAGTATTCTTTTTCATATGTTGTAGAGCATCTAATAGACCTTTGATCTTAACTTTAAACTTTAAATATAACTATTGTATGCCCTCAATTTCAGAGAGTATCCAACACTTCCTTCCAATTCTGTTCTCAAAACCATGCCTCCTGTTGTCCTTTGACTTATTGAAGAGTATTGTCATCGTTGAATAACACGTCTGTGTGGCCTGCTAGACTTTTTCTTCATTGTTACTTCCTTCTCTCCATCTGTTCATCCATCCACCCACCTACCTGAAAATTAAGGATATAAATATTGAAGTTCGCTAGTAAGAAGGGGGAAATGAAGGTGAAGCATAGTAAGCAAGGAATTTAGTGATAGGAGGTAGGATTGGAGAGGTGAGTGGGAGCTAGCTTGTATAGGTGCTCAGAGGTCATGGTAAGGAGTTTAGATTTGATTCTAGGATCAATAGGAAGACACTGGACGCTTTTAGGTAACTTAATGGCCAAATTCATTCCATGTTTACTTTCCATACCTCTTTACATTACCTGTTACATATTTGAAGGTCTGTAAATGTTTGGTAGATGAGTGAGTGAGTTCAGCCCAGCCCAAGCCAGGCTGCCTAGCTCCTTTACTCTAACTCCTTCAGTCTGAGTGGTTTAATGTCTTGAACCAGTTGTGTCCAATTCCCAGAAGAGGGGATATAGGAGACAGTGTTGCAAAAGAGCCCTAGACTAAGGGTCAAAAGAACTGGGTTTTATCACTGTCCAGCAGTTTAAGGATATAAGTCCTTAATTTTGCTTGGGTTGTTTCCTCAATTGTAAAACAAGTGAGCTAAATTAGATAGTTTTTAAGATTATTTGGTAGTCTAAAATCATTTGATTATACTGTTTCTTCTGGGAAAGGTCTCCTTTAATTAGTGTGTTATGAGCTATTTATATGGAGAAAGAATGCCATAGAAAATTTTGTATTGTTGTAACATATATTCATAATTTTACAAGAAACACTATGTTTCAATTCCTTGGTCTTGAATCTGTAGGATAAACGTTTGGGGTTTGTGGCCATATACCACTTCTCAACTAAGAATGAAAAATTTGAGCTTTAGCTATTTTGGCAAAGTAATACAATAATTTAATAATGGTAGTGTACTAATATATATTATATACACAGAGTGATAATGTAATAATTTTCCCACGAAAAAATTGTTAAATAATCTTTCCCCATTAAAAATTTGGATTGATATTTTATTGTTTTGATCATAGTAATATTTTATGATAAAATATTTCATACATACAATAGATAATGTACAAATACTGTATACATAGATTGTAAAGTATAAATAGTGACGATGGAAAGAAATACCCATGTAACTGCCAAAAGACTCGGGAAATAGAGCATAATCGCTCCCTTTGATGTCTCCTGCACGCTTCTCTCTGTCACATCCTCCTCCTTTCCCCAGAGGAAGCCTCTGTTCTGATTCGTGTTAATCATCTTTAACACAGAATAGCTAAACCCTGTGTTAACTGTTTATAGATTAGAGAAATGTACCTTTCTTCCTGGCTTTTTTTTTTTTTTTAATTCGCAATCCGTATTTTTTCAATTTTAGTCTTTAGAAAACTCTGTTTTCTGCTTTTTAAAACACTCTATAAAGATATGCTGTTAGTTTATTTGAATGTGCCTAGAAAAAGCAGCATATTAGTAAGTTGTGCTTAGGTCATTTATGCATAAAAATTTGGGCCCAGCTTTTCTACAAAGCATTTGCCAAGCAACCCGTCTATAGTTTTTTCCCAAGAGTCTGTGTTATATTCTGTAATCCAGGGTGCATTCATGTAGAAACTTCTATTCCAGTAGACCACAACTTTAACGTGTCAGAAATGATATCTGAACTTTGTTGATGCTTATTCATTAGGAAGCTGCCCAGAATAATAAAACTAAAATATTATATATTTATGATTGTTACAACTGCTTTGGAAAATATAGGTAGCATAGTTAGGATATTAATAAGTATGGAAGCTTTGGGCTTTTGAATATATTATATTTGATTTTTTGAAGTTTGTATCTTTTAGTTTTATACTCCAGAACCCATAATGCTGAAGTTATTGTTTCTTCTAGCATTTTAAAAATTTAGAAATAATTTTAGAAGTATAGCAAAATGACTAAAATATGCCGCTATTAAACATCTATATGTATATTCCTGTGTTTTTGTGTTGTTAAGCTTTGAGGATCTGACCATAAGTTTCTCCAAAGCCAGGGTAGATTTTATGGAAATAACAAATATCTTCTAGCACCATAGCCATCCATGTCATAAATGTGACAGTGTAAATTAACTGTGGTTATTTGCAGGTTATCTTCTTGTTGAAGGGTTGCTGTGAGGAGTGCGGGTGGAAACACAGGAGACGATCTGGAGATGGGAGTTACCGTTTGCATTTTGGTTTTATCCTACTCAGTTCCACTTGATGCACACTCACACTGAAAGGAATCTAGAAAACTACTGCATTATCACTTTGTCAAAGGCTATGACAACACCCCTAACAGCAAGAGAGCCTTTACTTTTGTTTACAACACTTAAATATCTTGGCGATTAGAACTTTTTTCTTTCTTCTATGAATAAAATTGTTTTTGTACTGGCTGTTTTTATTCTAGTGAGGAGAAGAGAATAAAGGCAACCCTATTTCCTGTTACAAATTATCATAAATATTGGAGATGCAGATTTTTCTTAGATCATTAGCATATCATGCTGCGATCCACACCAGAATGTACCATTAACAAAGCAGCCTTCATGTAATTAATGTAAATAATATGGAACTGCAGCCTGAGCTACCCAGTCAGCCTTGGCAAAAAGCATTTGTCATAAGGCATCAGCTAAGGAGCTCGGCCTCAATTCAAATTAAACTTTATGGGTTTGCCCCTTTATTTTTTCCTCGAACGCTATAAATTTCTATGAAACATTTACGACTATAAATTTCTTTGAAACACCTATATAGGAGAAGAAAGCAATCCAGTAAGCTGAAATTAAAATTTTATTATTTACTGTGCTGCTGCTGCTGAGGACAATTAGTATCTTCATGAAGCCAGAAATGTGGATCCTGGGAATGCAGCGGATGGTGGTTTCTCCCTGTCCTTAAGAGTGTTTCCTGCCCTCTGTGAAGTATGGCTTCTGTCTGCCGTTTGCTACTATTGCCCTCTGACTCCAAAACACAGAGGAGCATTGTAAATTTTTCATGAAGAGGTTTCAGTCTGTAAAACAGCAAACAGGAATAATGTTTTAAATGCAATCATTGTCAAGTTTGAACAATGTAATTTATCAAGAGAGCAGTTTGTACTATATAATAAGTTTCATATATTAATACAATTTTTCATCTGATGTCAGGCCTCTGATTTATGAATAGCCCATGATCTAAGGTGATCATTGAATTATAATTCAAGTAATAAGAAACTGGGAACAGGACACTGTAACTGCTACCCTGCATTAGCTTACATGCCACCAAGCCAATTTACTCAACAACCGTGGGCTAAATGATACAGTTTTTCTAATTCAAAGAAGGCACTCGTTAATTAGATAAAGGCTAAAGCTCTCATTATTTTTAAATGATTTAAGAACGGGTAAAGATCTTACAGCTTATACTGCAGCTCTAATAGTTCTCTGCTTACTGCCTTGTAATAAGAGTATTAAAGACAGATGGCCCATGCTGATTTAAACCAATTACAACATTTAATGTGTACTAGTAGGAATGACTATTCATAGGCACATCAGATGTTAATATTCTACATGTTTCAGATGGTTAAAACACCACTTATTAATGTGATTTATGAATAATTTGTTTCTTTTTGCTAATTTGGGGGGAATAGTCATACCTCTGGACTATTCAGTGGTTCTAGAGCGTTGTTTCATATTCCTTAGTAATATTTACAAGTATTTTGTAGATATTGAACTTTCTGATGCACCAAATTAAAGAAAAACTAAATTTATTTCAACACTACCACTTTATTATTGAGTGTCTCCTAGGTGCCAGGCACTGGGTTAGGCTCTGGGGAAATCTGTAATACGCCAAATATGTTTTGTTTCAGTTCTTTTGATTCTTGTGATGGCAAATGAATGACAAGTTCTAGGAAAACAGTCAAACCATTGCCATTAATTATTTAAAAAATAAATAGAATACTTAGATATTTTCACTGAATACTTCTAAGAATGTGTTGCTTTACAATAAATATCAAAACTTGGAATTATGTAAAGCTATGAGTTCATAAAAGTAGTATAAGTTTTGTGAAAATTAATAAACTTTTGAGTACATGAGTCCTTTGTCCATATACTTTTGTTGCTTTATTATATTTACTCGTATTTTATGTTGATGGCAAATTGTTTTATTATATCTGCTGGTGGAGTCATTGACTTCCATGGTATTCTTGTACTGGTTGGCTGGCCCTTCCCTCCCCACTCCGTCCCTCCCTCTCTCTCCCTCTCTCCTGCTCTTCCTACCTATGGAGATAATAAAAATAACTTTAAAATCCTCCTTTTAGCACCCCAGTTGTCCATAAATGCTTTCCCTGACTTTAAAGAATTCATTTCCATTGCTGCTGTCAATATACATTTCCTATAAGTCCCATTAAATCATTAGCCTTGATTTTATTTCCTTTTAACTAACCTCCTCTCGTTTATTTTTTGCCCGTTTTTGTTATTGCAATGGTCATGTTTGAATTCAGCTGATTTTACATCTACCTTATACAGCAGAGGCAGCGTGCCACCTGCCCTCATAAATGTTCATCACTTGACTTGTTATAATAGTTTACATTTGGCATTCTGTCATATATTTATTTCATTTAAATTGATACAATGTTTGAAAGAATGGGCACTACTTACATAAGCTTCTTCTTACCTTATGACTAGTCTGGGGACTATTCATGAAACCTTACACATATGTCAGTGTACTTGTTACTTTGTCCTTATTTAGCTGCCTTCCATGTTTTCTTTATTGGTCCCAAGTTTTTAATTAGTTTCCTCCCCTTTATTGGTTTTATGCTTGCAATTAAAGATATGGTAGAAAATGAGTATGAACCTATAAACATAATCTGAAAAGTCAAAATCAGATATATAAAAGATTTCAACTCTTTTTTATACCTCTCCTTTGTTGCCCTTATTTTTTTTTGTCTTGTTTTATAAAATTTCCTTATTTGAGCAGCAACAAGATGTGTTATTAATGGACCCTGAGTAAGACAAGTTATTTGTTATAGTAACTTTTGACCTATTTAATAAGTACTCAAAGCTGTGTGGTGGAGTTTTTATTGTGCTCTGCAGTGTACAGTTATGAAGTGTGGTACATAATAAAATAAAAGCAATAACGTTGATATTTCTGAGGGATCTATCAGAGCAGACCTGAAGCAACATATTTCATCTAGTTTGTCTGGGTATGAATGTTTGAAATGTATAGCTGAAATTACTAGAAACAATATTTTGTTTATGGCTTCTGGTTGTTTACCATTGTGTACCCTCACCCTTGTGGTTCCCAAAACTGTTTCTATGACAGTTCATTAGTGTCGGTGTCTGGAAACAAATGAAAAAGGCTAAATACATCACAGTATTAGGCAGCAAGACAGAATGTATAGCAATTTAAAAAGCAAACAAAGAGGAATTCTGAAAGGGAGCAGAGGGGAGTGCAGGTCATTTTCTTAGTGCAGGTAAGATTGTGTGTGTGTGTGTCTGTGTGTGAGATCAGGTGTGAGCTTCGTAAAATCATTACTTTAACTCCAGATGCATTTTTGTAGGAGAGCTGAAAGCTGATTAAGGAGGAGGAAAATTTTTTTCTTTGAAATGGTGCAGTATCGGTTTTACAGAACATTTTCCTGATTATGAGGACTCTTTAACATTGGAATAGATTGCCATTTGACTCTTGAAAAAAAGAGTACTCCTCTCTCTTTCTTGTCATGTTTTGCCTGCGTTGGGAGGGACCTGTGTTTGTAGCACACAGCATAGAGCTGTACACAATAGATGTTCAAGAAACTTTTAATTCATAACTTAATAGTGGAGATACTAGTTTTTCTTTGTAACAACTCCCAAATAGTAATGTGAAACCGGATGAAACAACTACGATACAACAGGTTTACTAACAGTGAAGTTAAGATATTTGGTACTGCCATTAATACGACCACTACCTACTTTTTTCCTTATTCAAAGAAGAATCATCTGTCTTGATCAGCCTAACCACTTTGTGTTTTCATTTGTATGAAAACCACATTCTTGTATTTTTTCACAAATATGTTATTATTAAATAATTAAAGTTTCAGCCAGGTTGATTTGTAACTCATCTTCTTGTAAATTGCAGAACTTTGATACTGCTGTTATTGTTGTTGTGGTGGTGGTGGTGGTTGTTAGAGCTTAGCAGACCAAACTGTTGGGTCTCCATTTTCAGCAAATTCATAGTTTTTATACAGACTCATTTAACTCATGAATGCTTTTGACTGTGATATCCATTGCTACCTAAGTAAGCTGTAAGCTGTAGTTTGAATTTTTCAGGCTCATCAACATGTGTGTTGATTCTGTAGATTTTGTTCAGGGTGCCATAGTGGGGATAGAGAAGACATTAATTAGTGGTAGGTAACTTTTTAAACATCTTTTGGCTCGGCTCTGTGGATTTATATGACTGTGGTAATTCGTTGCTGTTTCATTTCATTGATGGACCAATCCCAAAATATTCTTTAAAAATAATGTGGTGACTGAAAAAATAGTAATAAAACCATTAGCTTAAAAAACATTATGTGCTCCTCAATTATTTCAAAGGTAATTCTGCAAACACACACATGCAGCTAAGTACATTAAAATGTTGTATCCTTAACCATATACCTTAGGAGCAGTCACCAGAAGTAGTTTTTAACTTGTCTTTATCTCCCTCTGTTGTCCACCACTTTCTATGTGGTCTTGAACAAGGGAGTAGGAAAGCCTGGTTGGACCTCCAGGAAGCACTCTGATGTTAATCAGCCTGGTGTGTAAGACAGAAAAGCTGATAGTCAGAAACTGCACTTTAAATGAAGACAGACTGTCGTTCTTTAGGAATGGTGGGAATGGCCTATTTATGTAATCAGATAGTAAACCTGGGAAGAAGCTGTCGGGCACATGCTTGTTGTGTAAGCAGCATGCAAACTGTGCTTTATCTGACAGACAGTGTGTAAATCTGTCCATGCAAAAATCCAAATGTTTAGTTTGCTTCTAGGCACTGTAATAATCTGCTTATTTTCATCTGCTAGAGCAGTGACATCACTTACAGAATGTGCTACAGAGGGCCTGGATAAGGCTGTGTTACTGTCAGTCAGTCATTCCTTGATTGGCAAGGAGATAAATAGGAATTTACTAGGGCTCTGCTTTTAGCTGAAAGAATAGACAACGTGTTCTGTACAGGAATGACTTTATTTAGCTTGGTTATTTTGCATCTTGAGAAAATGGATAGAATACATTATGTCCAATTATACCTTCTAGGAATAAGTAGCCCACCATATTAATAACTGTTGAATAGTTATGTCCAAAGGGACTCTGCTTTGATTTGTTAAAATGTCTTTACTTGATATATATTTGTGTGTGTATATATGTATATTTTTCATTGTTATACTTAAACGTATTTTGATCACTCTTTGATTTTTTTTCATTGTAAAAATACATGTTATTGTTTTACTATATGCTTATCTGTTAAGGGTACTAAATTCATGACTATGCATGATTAACTATGAATCTGTAAATTGAATCCTATTCTTGAGTGGAAAATTGAAGTTCTTAATCTGAATTTATGACTTTCAAGTCACAGATGAATTCAGTGTTTACACTGAGTGTTTAGTGATTAAAAAAACACTTTTCCGTGATTTAAAGATCTATATTGTATCAAGTAATAAGTGGGAGTGTGTTTTCTTTGTTACCCACTCTTTAGATAGGCAGTGTAACTTTAGACTTTTTTGAACATTTATGCAAGATTATTTAGAATGTTTAAATTTTTTATTAAAACCTTCACTTTTGTTGTACCAAATAAATGTTTTCTCTGTTAATTGTAAAGAATGACTGGAAACCCTATGAATTATATCAAGCAAAGAGGAAGCTCTGGTCCTTGGCTGGAGTACTGTGTGATCAGCACCTTTTGGGACAGCATCTCTGGACTCTGCAGTGACACTGAGCCTCACTCTCAGACCCGCTGCCAGGGGTACATGCAGCGAGTGGGCTCCCAGGGCCTGCCCTGATACATGTGGCCATGTATCTGTGTATGGCCAAATAGTTCTCTAAGACTTTTAGCATCAGGGATAGGAGAGAAATAAAACCTATATTCAATCATACATGCCTGAAACGTTAATATCAGCATTGTAGAATAAATGCATAGTTGCATTTCTGCTCTGTTAGCTCCATGAATTTATAGTCATCTTCATTTTAGTTGTCTAAATACCAAAGTACATTTATATAGAACTTAATTTAAATTATTTACTTTAACACAGGTAGTCACATCACATAATCAGTCAAATTTTCTTTGATATTGTCAGTTGTTAGACAGATTGCCTGATTCTTAAATCAGTTTATTTAGAAACATATACTACCCTAAGATGCCATCCTTGAGTTATAAAATTTGGGGTCCTTCAATTTTTCTATTTTGTTACCGGCTCTTGTCCGCCATCTCAATTCTTGGTCAGATCTGTGCAAGCTCTGGTAAAAGTTAAAATTTATCAGAGGATGAGTTTACCTGAGCGCAATTAAAATGCGTTAATATTTTTGCTTTTCTTTTTCCCCAGAGGAAATTTTCCTTATTGTCTTTCATCTGGGCTTTTATTCTCAATACTTTGCTTCTACATGTCCTGCTTCTAAGTGCCTTTTTGCATATTCTTTAGTGTTCTATTGAATTTTACTTTTGAAGAATAATAGTAGTAGTCAATATAAACTTATAATAAATGAAGACATATTCGAGATGTTTGGGGCTATCCAACACAGGTCTCTGGATGTTCCATGTGGTGGTTTGTGGAATTGAGGACATGTCTCTTTTTTTGCCATCTTTTCTTTAGTTTTTACCTCTTAAGCAAGTTTCTAGAAATCTTCATCTATATCTTCTGTTTATACATAGATCACAAGACTCCTTTCATTCCTCTTTATTGTTCTACTTTTCTTAATCTCTCAATTTCACTTGAGAATTTTCAATTCACGTCAGTAATGGAGCACATACTATCTATAAGGCTATATAACAACTTATTTTGGGGTGTTGGCTATGGCATGCATTCTCTATTTGTTTGCTACTATTATTGTACCACCTTCTCATACCTGTACTTCTGGGTTTGCCATATTTATCAAGAGTTGCTTGGCAGAATAATTTATTGGAATGTTAATGTATATATAAATATATATTTTTTCTGCTTTAGACAAATTAAATATCTAAGAGACAACATTTTTCTCACCTTCCACCTTACTGTTTAAGGTAATAATACTCAAGCCTCTTTCTCCTGGAAGTTCAGTCTGTTTGTCTCAGGAGAGAATCAGTCAGCATTTGGACTGCATCTAGATGCCATGTATAGGACAGTGGGTCCTTAAACCATGATGATCTGGGATTCCTCACCAGCCACGGGAGCTGGTTGGAATTGCGTCAGGCAGAGGTGATGTGGGCTCCTCCCCGCAGACCCTGCCCCTCTCTTGGGCCTCGTGGCCCTCGGTGACATCTCCCAGCCAAGCCTTACTCCTAGGACTGGGATCAAAGTTCATCGATATGAGACTGTGGGGTTTTATTGCTGGCACATATTTTAGAGATAATTTATTCCAACTCCATTTCACCTGACATGTAGATATTAAGGCCGAAAGAACCAATAACCAGCCAAAGTCAACCAGCGAAGTGGCGTCTGCTTTATCACTGTGGCATGGCCCCTGGAAGCAGATTGTTTTGCAGTTTTAAGTATGTCATTGGGAAAATCACTTATCAGAACATTTCTGGTTGTGTTTTGAGCCTTTGATAAAATTTGATTACATAAAATTGCTAAATTTATAAACATTTGTTAATGTGTCTTCTTCTTCTTCCTGCTTTTACTATGGTATAGGCACTGTGAAAGAGATCAAGTATTTGAAAATCAATGTAAATGTCCTTGGATTGCTTAGAATCTTTTAGGGAGTGTACATATGTAAAAGTACAAAACAGTCCAGAGGTCACCATGTGTGAGGTGGCATGGTGTCAACTTGTGAGTGGTAAACGAGCTCCAAGTAAGATAAAGACTCTTGTGTTAATGTAGCAAATGAAAATGAAAATGAAATGATGATAGGACTTTAGTGGGAGCTAGTCTGCTCCAAAGGCTGGTAATATCTTTATATCATGGGACACCCAGAACCATATCTTTAAAAATTGTGATTTTGTGGGTTACTCATCGAGAATAGAAGATTCTTTACTTGTAATGAACATTATTTCTGATTAGCTGTCAACTTTCTGTGTTTCACAGTTTAGGGTTATGAATTCATTAAATGATGATGTCTGGGCTATCTGAATTCATGTATATGCAGTAGTTAAACCCTAAATCAAAAGGCCAAAAACTGTCTTTGTTCCTTTCTAAAGTTTGAAGTTATACAGCCTCAATAAATATTTCATCACTTGTTGATCTCTATAGTACTCTGACTGTACCAGCTATATAACATTGTATAAGTTGTGACATACGAAGGCCAACGGTGGATAAAAGTCATGATTCCTTTAAGTTATGTTTAAGATTTTTACTTTGGCTAAGCTTCAAGCATTTTTAAAATTGTACTTTAAAAATTCTATTTTCGTATATATATAATTTTTAAAAAGTAATGTGTGCTTATGAAATTTCTTAATATTGCAATATATAAAGTACTAATTGAAATTATCCCTTTTCTGAAATTATTGACACCTTCCCTCTTCCTCCAGGCACCATCCAAATCCCACTTCTCTCCCTGAGAAAAGTGCCGTTCCTGGTTTGGTGTAAATCTTTCCTGATCATTTTCTACCCATTTACCTATAGATATCAATTCATACCTGTGTGTGTGTGTGCATTTTTATAGGTAATATATTGTAATAAACTTCTGTAAATTTTGTTCTTATACAATATTTAACTCATTAATTCATTGAACAAATATTAGGTGCCTCCTATGAGCCATATAGCGGAAAATAAATAGGCAAACATTTTTGTTGTTATGAGCTTACATTCTAGCGCAGGGAGACAGTCAATAAGCAAAATTAACAGGTAAAATATTTGCCACTATTGGTTTAGTGAGGACATGTGAAAACGAGGACGAGCCCTGAGAAGTGGAAGGGTGGGTGGCGATCGAAAGCTTCCTGGGGAAGGTGCCATGTGGGTGAAGACCTGAGGGAGGAGGGGCCTGAGCTCCAAGAGTGTTTCTGCCAGAGGGAGAGGTGCTTGTGGAGGGGCTTGCGGGCTGCTGTTGGAGAGCACGGGTCAGGGGGCCGGAGGGGTGTGTGTCCAGGGGGATGGACTCCAGTCATGTGAGGCTTCCAGTACCCTGTAAGGACGTTGATTTTGTTTTGTTTTTGTTTTTGTTTTTGTTTTGTTTTGTTTTGTCAGTGTGAGACTGGAGGGCTTTGAACGGAGGCCTGGGATGATCCATTGTAAGTTTCACGAGAATAGACCGAATGAAGGAAAGCTGGGAGGGCAGAAGAAGCAGAAGCAGGGAGAGCTCCTGGGGGTTCTCGTAACTCACATGCCAGGAAGTGTAGTGGATTGGACCACGGTGGTGGCAGCAGAAGTAGGTGGAAGTCGCCGATACTGACATCTGAAAAGCAGGGAACTCCTACAGGGGGCTGTTGGATTGAGGAGATACAGAATAATGCAGAACTCCAAGATTTTGCTGAGCAACTGGAAGAATGCAGTTGTATAAGTAGGGTGCAAGACCACCGTAAGCACAGGTTTTGTTGGGTGAAGAACAGGAGCAAGGAGGCATGGAGTAGGCATTTGGATACAGAGGGCAGGTCCAAGCTGGGATATAAATTTGGGAGTTATCAGAATATAGATCACTCGAGAAGTGAGTGTAGGTTGGAAAAAGAAGAGATTTGAGGACCAAGTCCGCCTGTATCCCTGGGGTGGGAGATGAGGAGCCTGCAGAGCTGACCGAGTAGCAGCTATGACTAGAGTGGGGTGGAGGCTGCCAGACGGGGGTGTTGGGCAGTGAGTAAAATGGCGCACCTCGAGGAGGTGTCGGTGCTGGGCCCCCAGTGCTGCCCCTGCCACTGTGAGGTGGGCCGGCCTCACTCTTGTCCTGTGATCTGGTGCGTGGTGAGTTGCTGAGCTGGTGGCAGGGCCCAGGACGCCTGGCCGCTGCCCTCGGTGAGTCCTGGCACCTCTTCTCTCGGCCTTATTCCCGGTGCTGCCTTTGTGGGGTACTGCGCCAGCCAGGACCTCCACAGCAGCTGGCCAGCTGCTTGGAGCAACCTACCGTTAGCTCTGATGCACACTGCACTTGCACAGCTCTTCCTACTTTCACAGGGCCAAAAGGGTCATTTTTATTACCTTCCATAAAATAATTTCTTGAACTTTAATCCGTTTCTGTGTTTTTCAGTCTGACAAGTCTTCAGTAAAAAGACACCAACAAATAGTCTTGTGGTTTTGTTTTCTTTTTATAAAGTCTGAAGTGGCAAGCTATTTGCCTTTCATTTTTCTTCTTTCCCAACTCATAATTGAAAAAAGTCTTTTTAATTATTAACCTCATTTTGATAGCTTCAGTTAATTCTGTATTTTAGCTTTCCAAACACTATACTTATACCAAAGTATAAATATATTTTATCACCTACATCCTTCCAGTTGGTTTTCCTTATGCATTTAATTATTTTAGAAATAAATTTAGTTCAATCTTTTGAATGCTGGAAGGTATACAATAAATGATGATGTTATTCCACACAGTCATTTGTTTGAGGTATTGAAGATTTGAAAAATTAGTATAAATAATCTGTATGTTTATAGATGCCTATCTGAATTTATCCTTTCAAAATAGTTTGGAATATATGAGCTTTAGATGAAATCTGGAAATCTGTTTTGTGAACAGAAGAATCCAAAAGGGTATATATACATCTGTTTTTCAAATATATAATAGTATCTGTTTTATATTGAAAGGAAGCTAAGTTAATACTTAATTGCTTTGCCTTGCGTTTAAGAATTTTCTTTCCATCCAGATATATCTCAAATAGGTATGACCTCTCTAGTTTTATTTGTATTTCTTTGACAGTTACCTTGTACCCATTGCACAGCAGGGGCATACGTGCCAAACAGTAAAGAGCCTGCTAGTATTTTATTAACTACTTACCTTCAGTTGGATCACAATAACTTTAAAACTCTTAAAAACTTGTTTTTTTATGTTGAGCCAGTCTTAGATTGTTCCCTTGAATTTATGAATTAGAAAATAAGAAATCAAATCCCCACAACATGTTGCTTCTGTGTATCTGTATGTCAAAATATTATGACTTGAAGCAAGCTATGATCTATATCATATTCTGTAATGCCCACTTTGAATTAGTCTACTGAACTCAAATTGTGTCTTGGTAATGCTCCAATGCACAAATGCCCCAAGATATTTACTCTTTAGAAGTATACTGTAGCTGCTCCTCTTTGGACTAATGTCTTAGAAAGGGTCAATTTTGTTCTGAACTCTGAGGTTACTGGGCAATACATCTCAATCCTTCTAGCTAATCTTACCTTGAGCTCAAATGGTTCCTTAGATCATCCTGACGTGCTGGAAGGCTAGCATGACAACAAAGGCCGAGACAGTGAAATACCTAAAGTTTGGGAATGCTGCTTGTCCCGGCTCCAGCAAATCACACAGTTATGATCAGATAGGACAGTGTTTTGTCAATTGGGTACATAAATTCAAATTTCTAGAACTTCTGTTTTCATAGCAGATACCGAAGAACCTACAGGATAATTTGCATATATGCCATATTTGCGAGCATATAAGATGCATAGGTCTGTGAAACAGGTTCCAGTATCACCAGAAAATGTTTTACAGGAAAGAATATAATTTTCTTAGTCCCTTTGTTGAAGATAGAATTTAAACTTGTTTGGTAGAGAAAAATATTATTTTATCCATTTACATTTAACCTCCTGGAAATTTGAATTCTACGTGAAGTCACGTTTGGATAAATAGTGATTGTCTACTATCACTTAACTAATGTGCCAAGGTCAGAGAGCTAAAAATAAATTACTGGTTCTTAGCAGATTTAAACCTCATGTGTTAGAAGTGTAATCCAGACACGACTTATGATCAGCCATGTTATCTTTGACTTCTTAATTTTATTAAGAAAACTATTGCTCTTTTTAAAGTATTCTGATGTGTCTTTATTGGGGAGTTGGAACTGGCAGAGATTGTTGTCAAGGAAACCAAGTAGGAACTATGTGTTTCTTGTTGTTTTAAACAGTTGTGAAATAATAGGTAATTCTCTTGATTTACTATTTATAGAACACCAATGATGAAGGCTAAGATGCAAAATGAAGAGAAGTAAGCACAATATTTTTAGAAATATTAACTTGAGTCCACTCGAGGAGTAAAAATTACATAGTCCTTCTGAGACTCAGAGAGGCCGCCCAAGGCCTTGCACTTATTAGCTGCTCTTTCCCCAGCACCACGAGTGTCTGACCCCAAAAGATTATTTCTGAACCCATGGCATGCAAGGAACTGAGCAGTACTGTTTGTATGAAACTATTGGCTTTATTAGCAAAAAGGGATTTGAGGCATCTATTCCATACTGATACACGATGATTTTCTATAACATGTTTGTACTAGTAAAAATTTCTATAGCAATGTTAATGAAACGTGTTCTTGACAATCATTTATAACACTATATTATAAAGTCCTGATTACTTCAACAGATTCTGAAAGAATCATCGTTTCTATGAGTTGGACCATAAGGAAATTCAGACAAGTTGTCTGAATTGGTACAGGAGTTTTTTTGTGTGTGCGTAGTTTTTTTTTTTAAGTCATCTTCATTAGTGTGCTAGATCTGTTTAATTTTTAACTATTAAAATTTACAAAGAATAACATTACCTCAGTTAATTTGGTAGTTGATTTGTTTTCTTTAAATTAGTGCTGTTTCCCTTTCTGTAAGCCTGTTTTAGGCCTTTGTGTTAAAATTTTAGTCGTCTTTGTTAATCAATTCATTCTAATACCCTAACTTGCCAGAGTATCATCTTAAACCTTAGTAAAATATTTTCCATTGACTTGAAAGTGATATGGTCAGAGATTCTGAGGCCTCTGAAACAATATCTAGGTATAGAGCTTAAAGCATAGCAGGGTATGCTGTAGCTGGTATGCTGTGTGGATGATTGTACTTGAATTTGCAAAATGTAAAAATGAATTCATCATAAATCTCAGATGAGGGTGTTGTTACAATAGGCTTTGTTTTAGGTTGCACTTAATTTGTGCTTATGTATGCATAATAATATGTATTATATCTGTTTGATCATGGGTACCTTTGAAGGTGAAAGCCACATATATTCCTTAAAAAATTATATCAAATAATTGTGAAAAGCAAGTGCTGAACTTGTTCGTTAGTGATGGAGGGGTTAAAAAAAAGAGATTGGTGGTTCTTTCTTGTCATAGCAAAGCCAAACTTCTCTCTCTGATTATCTAGGCCATTCTAATCTGACTCTCTTTAAATGGTTCAACTTCATAACTCCCTACCACGCAGCACCCCATTACCACATCCCCGCCTCCCATTCAGGAGGTTGTGTCGCCATGCACACACACCATTCTCTTGTCATTCTTTGGCTTCCATTATTTAGGTCTGTCCTGTCTGTAGGGCTTCTCTGAAGACCCACCTTGTCCATGAAGCCCTTTTCAACTATTTCAGTCTATATTCACTGATACTTTTTCTGAACATCTTTTAAAAACATCTTTGAGCCCCACATAATTTGGTATTTTTTTGTATTCTTTTAATTTCACTATTTGTCTTTACCATCTGTGCCAGTTTGAATGTATTATGTCCTGCAAAATGCCATTATCTTTGATGTAATTTTGTGTGGGCAGACTTATCAGTGCTGATTAGATTGTAATTCTTTGAGTGTTTCCATGGAGATGTGCCCCTCCCAACTGTGGGTGATGACTCTGATTGGATAATTTCCATGGAGGTGTTACCCCACCCATTCAGGGT
This sequence comes from Choloepus didactylus, assembly GCF_015220235.1. NCBI lineage: Eukaryota > Metazoa > Chordata > Mammalia > Pilosa > Megalonychidae > Choloepus > Choloepus didactylus. The sequence goes on along the minus strand of NC_051322.1, from coordinate 5,705,576 downwards.
GGGTCTAAATTAAATCACTGGAGCCATATAAATGAGCTGACAAACAGAAGGAACTCAGAGCAGCTGTGAGTGACATTTTGAAGAGGAGCTACAGCCGAGAGGGACACTTTGAAGAATGCACAGAAGCTGAGAGAGGAGCTGCAGATGAGAGAGAGTTTGAAGATGGCCATTGAAAACAGACTCTTGCTCTAGAGAAGCTAAGAGAGGACAAACACCCCAAGAGCAACTAAGAGTGACATTTTTGAGGAACTGCAGTCTAGAGAGGAACATCCTGGGAGAAAGCTATTTTGAAACCAGAACTTTGGAGCAGTTGCCAGCCACGTCCCTTCCCAGCTAACAGAGGTTTTCCGACACCATTGGCCATCCTTCAGTGAAGGTACCCGACTGCTGATGTGTTACATTGGACACTTTATGGCCTTAAGACTGTAACTGTGTGACCAAATAAACTCCCTTTATAAAAGCCTATCCGTTTCTGGTGTTTTGCATTCTGGCAGCATTAGCAAACTAGAACACCATCTATTTGAATAAGCTCCTTTGAGGGACAGTTATGTGTCTTTCATATATTTGTAGGTTTGTTCATCGCATGGCTCATTCCTAAACACATAGTAGATGCCAATAAATACTTTTTGATTGATTGATATAGAAGACGAACTCTAATAGTTTGAAGATTGTTAGGATTGTGTTGTAACTGTCCAAAGATTGAAAGTTAGTAAAGAGGGTATAAATTGATATTAAAATGTATTTTGTCATTTTAGTACAAATTATTTATTTTTCAGCAAGAGTGATGTTTTGCAAGAAATTCTCTTTATCTGTTCTTTAAACAGTAATATTGGTTCCTTATTTGTAACGACGATTTCAACCTTTCTTACCAAACTCCAGTGTTTTCTTACCTATCCTAAAGCTATAAAACTTTACTTAGCCCAGTGTAGAAGTTTGTGGCAATTTAATATACATCTTGTTGTCCAGTGCTTGACTTCTATGGTTAATTTAAATTGTTTCAACTTTGCAAGCCCTCCACCTCTGTTATACAGTTGAAAGGGGGTATTTTGGGAAAGGACAGGACAGCCTGTGATTTGAATGGGTTTCATATGCAGTTTAATTTCTTCCACCTGTTCTTATGTTGGACTTTTCAAGCCCTGCAAGAAACAGGACTATTTCAGGACTAAACCAGCTTCTCAGACACTGAGAAGGGGGCCTAATAGACTTTTGTTTGCCAGCAGCATTCAGGTTTTTTAAACGTATATAGGTCAAGTTTTTTTGTTTTTGTTTTCTGATGGGGGTTGGGGGGTAACTGGTCATCTAAATCAGGAGTTGGCAGACTATGGCCTGCAGGCCAAATCTGGCCCACTATGTGTTTTTGTAAATAAAGTTTTATTGGAACACAGCCATACTCATTTGTTTACATACTGCCTGTGGCTGCCTGTGTACTGAAATGGCAGAGTTAGATAGTGGCAGCACAGACCTTATGGCCTGCAGAGCCCAAAATACTTACTATCTGACCCTTTGCACAAGTTTTCCTGCCTATTGTGCTGAAGAGTGTTCGATACAGAGCATATGCTGTAATGGGGGAAATGGCCATAGTGTATTGTCTTTGATGAAGACAATGTTCATGGGAATGTGATTTTTGAAGGAGAAATTCAAGTCTTTGAGGGTGTAGCAGTTGTAATCCTTGAAAGTTTTTCTGTAGAATGAGTCATTGTCTAGGTTATTTGTAGACTAAGGCAACCTAGGATTAATATTTTACTTAATACTGTCCCCAGACATAAAGCTTTTCAGCCAATTTCTTGAAAAACCTTCCCAATCCATTTATTTTGAAAAAAGGCTTTTCAACCCATTTCTTGAATTCAAAGTGCCAGAAAAATTTATTCCACAGTTTTTAGAACCTGAGTGATAAGTTAAGTGATTTAAAAATGGCTGGCTTTGGCAAAAGTGAGGTTAAATTTCTTTTCTAACTAGTTATCAAGGATCTGCCTGTTAATTGAGCTAATTATCACTTGTTTAGGGCAGAAATGCACTGCAGAGGATTGGCTCTAAGTAGCCTGCTCCCAAGGGTGCTGAGTAAACGCCTTCAGGGAGGCCTCTCAGCTTTCCTTGCTAAGTCCCCCTTGAGCCTTGAGAGTTGAATTTAGTAAATGAAACCTTTCCAATCTTAGCTCTTTGAGCATCTTGCTGTAAACCATGCTTGTGTTTTATATATAATCTGAATCAGGCAACTCTCAAAACCCTAGTCTAATTTAAATAATCTAGATATCAGTATTATCGTGGAACACTTTTGGTTTCAGGATATAACTTCATCAATTGAGTCAGTGTTTTTATTTGAGCTCTTGTGCCTATGTACATGCACACAGCTATTCCAGAGGGGCTGGCCAGAAGGAGAACCTGTGTGTTGAACACCAGTACGTTTATTTAGCCGTCCCCGTACCTTTTGGTTATTCAGCTTAGAGGAAAAGAGTGTCAACTTTTTATTTTCCATTTAGAGTTGTATATTGTATTTAAACATGTATCTCATGTTTTAAAACCTCATTGATAAAAGAAGGACAGGATTACTGTGGAATAGTATTGGGATATTTAAAGTGAATTTAATGACTTACTCATGAAGAAGTAATTTAAGTTTAAAAGAAGTATCATATATTTTTTTCAGCTGTTTCTCAGACCAAAAACAATGCACTCATCTCAAAATTTTGGTGCTTATAGATACTGAATTTATTATCATGGCAGAATTTCTTGAACTTCTTCATTTTACTTTGTTATCCTTTGGGGTAGTTTTTTAGCATAAGATGCTCATGTAAATTAATTGGGCATTGTAGTTGGGTTTTAGTAGTTGTCTTTATATGCCTTTGATGTGCTTCTTTGTTCAAGGAAGTGATTATGTTTCCATTATATTTGCAACTCAGTAGAAATTCATATGTTAAGCCTACTGGGCAAAGACCACATCAAATTCTATTTTCATTTCATCTCCCAGTGTATTATTACATAATTACTAAATTATAATAATTACAAAAGGAGGCTGTTATTCCAAAGAACCCTCATTGTGTGTTGGTATTGTGTGAGGACCTCTGAGGTTGTTGAGACCGTTGTTGTGTTGGGCTGTGGTGATAGGAACCCTGCATACACCACATTGCTTTCACGGTGTGGTGGTCCACATTGTTCTTGAAAACCAGTGATCCCTGCCATTTAAGTTTTTGTAACATCAGTTTAATTTTACAGTAATAACTTTGAATCAGTCAACACCATTATTTCCTGGTTTTGAGTTTTTTTATTTTATCCACGGTGATAAATGTAGGCTTTATCTGCATTTTGATATTCCATTTTATGATTAAACCCATTATTTATCTACTCCTTAGCTAATGGATGGTTAGATTGCTTCTGATTTTATTATTTTAATGGGGATTTTTTTTTTTTTTTTTTTAACCTGTCTGAACATGTACAAGAGTTTCTTAGTGGCATATACCTAGAATGGACTTTTGGATCAAAGTTATGGCTAGGACATGTTCACTGTTGTAAATAACATTGCTAGATTGTTCTTCAAAATTGTTGTACTACATTATACCAACACTTGAAATGTTTAGAGAGCTCTTGCTTCCTTCCAAACTCCAGGAAATTGCATATTTTTTAATATTTGTCAATCTTTTTGGTGTTAGACAGTGTCTTGTAGTTCAATATCCTTTCGTTGGTAATTCAGAGATTTAATATTATTTTATATGTTATTGGCCATTAAGTTTTCTCTTCTATGAAGTTTCCTTAATTATCAGAATGAAACTTAAGGTGTAGAGATACACCCCAGAGGCCAGAGCATATTGATATTGAAATGGTAACTAACTAACTTTTTAAAGATGCACTGATAATTCAGAGCCCAAGGTAAGCAGAGGGACAGAAATGCAAGGAAGAAGCACTCGCGGGGAAGAGAATTAGAAATTCAAGGAGAGGAGGGTACAGAGCAATGCGTGACAGTCTAATTTAGTTTGTGGTGAAGAAATGAGTTTCATCCCACAGGTGGGGAATTAATTGAGAAGGATAAAGATAGCAATTGAAGGGTGAGAGAGAAAACTTTGGTCAGAAATGTCTTAAATTATCAAGGAAACAGTTTTATCAAAATACCTTACTTGTCATAAATAAGTGGGATATGTGTAGCTTTTTATTAAGTTGTTAATACATGTTCACCTTTTGAAATAATAACATTTAGATATACGATTTGGAAAAGATGAGTACAGAATCTCCTGATAGAATATTTTGTTAATCTGGTAATATGGAGAGTTAAGTTTAAGGATGCAACTTCTTGGCAAATACATAACCTTTCTGCTCTTTAGACATTCAAAAACAGGCACTTGTGCTGAGAGTATTTCCATGTAGAAATATGTATTCAGCTTGCTACTGATTCTTTAGCTTCACTTTGTACACAAGGCCTAGCAACTCCCAGGTTGAGGTTACTAGTTATTGTTATATAACCAACAAGGAAGATATTCTGTATTCTGTCTTCAGATTTTTAAGTCGAGATGTGGGTTTTAGTCTCGGCTCTGTTATTTCAAATCATATAATGAGAGCATTTCAGAAAAGAAAGGCCGTTGACTGTGCTGAACGTCTTGTGTTGCTTCTTTCCCACCTCTTTTCCTACCTGACTGCTCCTTGTAATTTAACAAGTAGAATCAAGTCCTGGAGTAATTCCAAGTTTGGGAGGGGTGCCAACAACAGCAACAAAAAATAGCAGATATAACAGTAATGAAGAAACCTACTCTCTGAATATCAGGAGTACTAGAAATTTGCTTAGAATTTTAATTTAGGAAGCTTTATTTAAGAGTCCTTATAAATCCTTATAAATTTATGCTAAGGCATTAACTCTGTAGCTGTCTTACACCAGTTTCCAAAAAAAAAAAGAGGCTCTATTGCTAAATGTTTCAGTATAAAAGACAAAGACATCTCAATCCCTAGAAACCAGGCCATTCATAATGAAAATACCTCTTGTTAGGAACTACTAAAGGTATAATGTAAAACATTTTACATTTAAAATCATTGCCCTGCAAATTTTCAGAGCATTGTTACTTCCTTTTCTCATTCCTGGTGTTGCTGTTGAGAAGTCTGGTATCTTTTTTATTTCTTGTGCTTGTGACTTTGCTTTCCTTTTGAAACCCTTTTAAGATCTCTTTGTGTCTGGTAGAAACTTAGCATGAACCTGATGAAAAGGAAGATAACAAACTGTTCTTTTTCATTATGTCTTATTGCACTCCTTGACATTTTGGTCTTTTTAATGGTCATTATACAGTAGGTAGATGCAAATTAGGGGGAAATGGCTCTAATCCCCACCCCCCCCCCATGCCATTTTGGTGTCTTTCCTGGTCTGTTGACCTGTGCGGGCTGAGGGCCTCACCTGCATGTGATGTGGCGCTGTCTTGTTGGCTGAGCGCCTCGTTTCCTCTCAGTTCTGAAATCCAGTGATGTCACCACTGCCTTGGCTCTCCTGTCTCTGCCCTGAGACCCAGCCCCGAGGCTTTTTCTCTGCAGCTCTTATAAGTCTTCGGCACCCAGTTAGGATTTTCTGCTCTCTAATTGCACTTCATTTAGGCCTCTGCTATGGTCTGTCATATCATTTTTCAAATTTAATTTCTAAATGTTTAAAATTTTAAAATTAGTTTTAGATGTTTCCAGTATGAAAGGGATCTGAAACAAATATGGAAATCTGGATATTAGCATCTGGAGACATAAATCTGGGTGGTAGGATACAGCTCTGTCCTTTCCTGTGTGTTTGACATCTGCTCAAAAAGTCAGCACAAATGCTGCAAAAGGAGAAACGCTCACTGGATGTTAGAATTGGGAGCCCTGGGCAGCCTGGATGAGAGGCCCCCAGTTTCTGGGATGTAAATACCTGACATGGTGGTTCTGAAGTCTGGTGAGGCTGAAGAAAGGACCAAGGTGCTTGGTCACCAGTCTTCAGTTCATTCAGCCCGTCCACAGTCACTCAGGGAACCCCTCTGTGTGCCCGACATGATTCTGGACCTTACAGATAGAAGGCTGAAAACACAGTCATATTACTTGGTGTGCTTGTCTTATTTACCCTTTTAGATTCAACTGAACTAGAGTAAAACTCTGTTTACAATAGGTTAGATCTTATCACCGGTGAGATTTTTTTGAAAGCAGAACTTTTTTTTTTTTTTTTAAATCTTACGAATGATTGTAAACTCAGTAAAGAAAGAAGTTTCACATGGAGGACCACCAAGTGAGGGAGGAAAGCCTTTGTAATACTGAGTCAAATCCAGTGTAATCCTAGGGCTTCCCCACTTCTTTGGGTAAAAGGAGGGGCCTCTTTATCTAGGCAGACAGCAGGCCATTTGGAACCTCAATGGCAGGGCTCTGCGAATGCCCTTCAGCTCTCACCTGACTCTGTGTGTGTGTGGCCTCCTCTGAGATTCTCCCTGCTGACTGCATTTCCAGCAGACACCTCGTTTTAACATCAAAGTTAAATGCCACCTCCAGGAAGCATTCTCTAATCTGCCCTGCCCCTCATCCACCTCCTTAATGGCTTTCTCTTATAAAATTAATTTTTTTTTTTATTTCTTTCTAGCATTGAATTTATTTTTGTGAATAATTTTTCTAGCTTGGTAGCCTGTGATTTCCTTGAGAATGTAATCCACCTCTGTTTCACCTTTGTTTTCTCTGTCCATCTAGTATGGTGTTTTTAGAATAGTGGTGTCAGGCCTTTCTAAAGTAGCTGTAGAACAGGCATTGATGTCCTTGGCCTCTGAAGGCCATATGACAGCACAGAAATGCACATTTTAGCTCCCAGTCTCTCCTGGAGACTTCAAGATGGACCTCCTCAAGGCCCAAGGAGAACCAGAGTCCCCTGGGTGGTGACAAAGTCCTTACTGAGTTGCTGCATGAACTCAAATATTTAGAATATTTGAGGACTCAGAATTTGTGCGGTTCCAGGAAACCCTCCCCATTGATGAGTAGGTCTTAATATTTATAAGGACATTTTACATTGGTAGCATTTCGGAGTCTTTTCAGAGTACCAGCTTGTGAACTTTTCATATAACAAATTGTAAAATGTGTGAGGTTTTCTGAAAGTCAAGTAGTGGCCTTAGTTCTCAGTTGTCTGGTTTTTGTTATTTCAAGACAGGCAGTAAGCTTTAGTTTAACATTTTTATTACATATGAATAATAGAGTACACATATTGAAGTTTCATGGATGTAATTTTGTTAAATGTACATCGCGGTAGATTTAAAAATGAGAGATTTATTTTGTCATTCATAAAGTTGTAATGCAGTCTGGAGAAGCAATTTGTTAAAAGATAGCATCTACTTAACCTCCTTATTTATTTCTTGTAGGAGAAGGTTAGATCCACAATAAATACATGAAGAAATAAGTAGATAGGGGAATTTATCTTGGAAATAAGATCCTTGTCATGGTTTTGAAATGTTAAATGCATGAAGACCTGTCAGAGATATACGGACATATGTTTTTACAGTGCATTTTCAAGTATTTAGCTGTATTTGTCATTATCTAGTACCAGTAAGCAGTGATCAATTGATATAGTAATTTGAAAGTGAGTTTTCTTTTAATGGGTACAAATAAAGTGCCTCTACACATATGTTATATGGAACTATTAATTGGAAATTTTAATATCAATAAAGTCTTTTAATATTTTATATAGAATTTCTTAAATATGTAGCAAATTTATCTTACTACATTTAAAATAAAACTTTGTAAAAATATTACCATATATAATATAAGAACAGGGATTGTCATAAAAGGTAGTTTCGTAATTCTATTGATAAGAATTTGTCAAACTCTGAATGACTGATTTGTTAAAGTAATCCACATTTGCCTCAAAATGAGAAAGTCATTTATTTGAACCCTGGGATTCTCTTTTTCCCTTATGGAAATAAGGAAATTTATGAAATTATGGCTAAAACCTCTATGAAAATTATGCAGTCTCTATACATCTCCTTGATTATTTTATAATTTAAAACACTTATATTATAATCCTGTAGTTTCAGTTGCATTAACTTGCTAAACGTCCAATTCCATTTATGACAGTGAAATCCAACTTGTAGAGCCATGTTCTCTCTTTTGTAGGACAGTGTTTATCAATTTATTAAAATATTTTCATTTTGAATACTGGCTTTCATTTGGTTTTGAGTATTTGTTATCCTAAATAATTAGCTGGACACTAATATCTTTTGTTAGTCACAGGGATCCTTTAAACTAAATTACATTAGAAATAAAAAGTATATTTTAGCGATAATTTCATGAATGCAAGGGAAGGAGACAGATCAACCAGAGGAACTATTAAAGTTCTTTTTATGTTCTTTTTCCTCTATGATAAGAGATAGTAAAAGATCTTAAACTGTGAACAGCAGTACTGAAATATTTTCTAGTGTGAGTCCTGATTTGTTATTTTGTTTTTTTCATGCAGGAAATCCTTAAGGTTTATTTTCCCCAAAGATCAATTTTGTAAAAATACATAGATATAGTCTGCTTTTTATTCTTCTCAAAGGAAACTTTGTATGTACCCATATGGTCCCACAGAGGGAGGACACCTCGTTCAGGAAACACCTTTGGGATTTGCTCTCTGTGCAGAGAGCGTGGCGTGGTGGGGGCACGCTGTGGTTTGTTCCGGAGCTGGGCTGTCACCGTGGCTCTCTCCTCTGCACTGCGGCAGCGAGCAGCGGGATTGTCTGAGTAGTATAGTATGGATAGCTTTTCATTTAGCCTTTGCTCTGACAGTCCATGCCCTGGATAAGTGGTGGAGGCCTGCACAGGTGAAATCTATTCTCACATTTGCCTCAGGGGTGACTGGACTGTAACAGAATTTTTCAAACCCGTTGGGCCCAACCGCAAAGCAGAGAATAAATGGCTGAAGTGCCAGGCCTGGACGGAAAAATCAATGCCTGGTTATACAGACGTGACAGAGCAGGTCTGCACTTCTCCCCACAAAAGTCTGTGCTCTTACCTCTCAGCCTGGAAAGCACACTTCTTTCTGGCTTTTATGTGCTAGCATGTGTGTAATAGTTAACATTCTTTTTCCTCTTTCCTTCCTTGCAGAAAATTTACATGCCACTTATGTGACAGAAGTTTCACAGAGAAGTGGGCCCTGAACAACCACATGAAACTCCACACGGGAGAAAAGCCATTTAAATGTTCCTGGCCCACTTGCCACTACTCGTTCCTCACCGCCTCAGCCATGAAAGACCACTACAGGACGCACACAGGTTTGAGGCAGCAGCTTTCTGAACACAAGGCCGGGCAGATGCAGACCGAGTGCCCTGCTGCTACATATGCTTTAATTATCTTAATACTAATCAATATAAATGATTTCCTGTTTGAGGCATTTGCTTTAAGGTTGTGGTAATTATGTAGTAACAGGTATGGTATTTCTTTTTTTTTTTTCAATGAAACTAAGGATAATTTTAAAGTGACATTTTTATGTTGTATGTATGTGTGCATCTGTTTAAACAAAGAAAGTTCAATTTTAGCAGCTCATTTGGAGAGATTATTTACATTTTCATAGAGAAACAGTCTTGCATTTTACTACTGATACAGACCAGTACCATAATATTTTTGGACATTATTGAATCTTGGTTTAACTTACCACCTAAAAAATTTTTACCAAATTAATATTTCTTTTAAGAAGAGATTGCTATCAGATCCAAGAGTTTTTGATAATTAATACAAAGAGACTAATCTGAATTTAGCTACTATTATTTTAAAAGAAAGTTACAAACTTAAGGAGTCCATGTTTGCATCCATTTTACGTGAAAACATTTAAGAACTGTTTGGGATTTGAACCAACTCACAGTAAAAGCAGGATTCAGAATTCATTTATGATAGCAAGGTACTCTCAATTCTGGTCTTCATAAATATATAACCCATTCATAGGGCATTGTGAGTTTTCTGTGTTTATGAGTTGATTTTCATTGTCAAAGTACAGAGAGCTCACAACTTCCTGACATTCTTATATTTTGAATGCTCTTATATCATTCTAGCCATATTACTGTGAGCAATTTGGTATTTTTGTGTTCTTCATTCTCTTTACACCACTGAGAAAATATTTTGTTTCAGGAAGCAAAAATGTATAAATTTTAATCAGCATTCCCAAATGTTCTTCTGATTGCCCAGAATCTTGTATTATTGTTAGAAATTATAGGTTAAAGGTTCTTCTGAAGCAGATTGTGGGAAGCCCAGGCCTCCTTAGCTTCTTTGACAAGGGTGTTGACGATTTAAGGTCTCCAGCCTGCCCTGAGAGATCACTTATATCGAACAGCAGATGAAAAGCCAGTGCAGATGTAATTTATCGTCGGCGTTTCCTTCTAAAGAATAATTGTGGAGACTTGGCTAGATCAATAATATGGATTTTTGTTGTTAGGTCTTGTAGTCTGCACCATAATGAGAGATAGGGGACAGTGGCTGTTTTCTAATAGAAAATAAAGGGTTGGTTTCCATGTCTTTCTGCATTTGAATACAAAATGGCACACTTGAAACTAATTCAAGTTGTTAAGAAAAGTACTGTCTTCCATTATATCTCCACTGTCATATAAATATGGCATGTTAAATGAACCTCTTTTATGAGTGAAAAAGTGCACCTAGTTTTTTCTTAAAAGTTTTTTTCTTGAAAAATAGATATCTGTATTCCTGTTTCCCTACTGCCTGACCCTAACACCCTTATCCCCTACCAAACAAAAAAAGAAACAGAAGAGATGAAAATTGAATTTAAAATGGAAAACAAATCAAGTCACCAAGGTAAATAGGACAGACATATAATACATTGGAGAGTAACATCCTAAATGAAATCTTATATGTATATATCAAGGTCTCTAATGTAGCACATGGAAAATGAATAATTTCGTCTTTGTGACTAGGCATATCTTAAAATAGAGTGATAAAACTTTATTCATACAGGATATAAACATGCAGACTGTATACATGTAGAGAATATAGAGCTCTTAAGGATTTTTCTTTCCTTGTTAATGTATTTATTTTACAAGAAAGATATGGTTCACCTAGAAGTTCATAAAAGAGAAAAGCAAGCGTGCTTTCCTTGAATCCAGCAGTAGTGAAAATATTCTCTCCTCATTAGAAAGAGGGCCAGTTGGGGGACGCAGCACAGTATCCCCGCTGCCACGCCCACCAGTGCACGTGTGTGTGCGCGCACACGTGAGAGAAAGAGTGTGAATGTGCGGGTATACCCTGGCAGGCACACACATTCCCACACATATATGAGGGGTTAACACCCACAAAACTAGAGTGATGAATAACTTGTAGAGAACAATTTTGCCTCAAAATGGAATGGTATGTTAATATGAATGAGCAAATTGTCTTTTGGGATTAAAAAAAGAGTCTACTTTCAGTGTTATTTAATTGATAATACAGCTACTTAGAAAGATTTATATTTCAAATTGATTAAATAATTAAATGAGTGATTATAATTAAACTTTATTCTTCACAGCCCATGTACTCTGTTCTTCTGTTTCTGTATTGAAATAATGTTACCAAGGAATAAGCTTAAGCCCAAAAGTGGATAGGAAAAATATTTTTAACTTCAGCTTTATTTTTTTTAAATGATAATAATGAACATTTATCATACCATTGGGAAATAAGATTTGGTTAAAATGCTCTTTATTAATGTTATGTTTATTAAAATTAGAAAAGTTAGTAATGCTCTTAAATAAAGGGAAGAACCTTTGGGGTTACCAAAGTCATTCTGCCTTTCAATATTTGCTTTTTTTCTAACCTTAAAAAAGGAATTACAATTCCAAAATGCCTCAAGCTAAATTTCTGTTATGATGTACTAAAACGTTTTAGAACAAAGTGGGCTGACTTGAGGAAAACCCTTGAAAAACTTGTTGCATTAAATGTCTAAATTAGCAAAGTAGATAAAGGTAGATACAAATGATTTATTTTATTTCTAGAATAGTATTTTATAATTTCACTGAATCCCTCCAAGGTTAGCATTTTTATTCTATTTTGCCCTTCTTTGTGAGTCTTATGGGATAAAACTGTCTAGCTTGCCAGCACATATTGCCTAAATATGCTACAGTAGAAAGATATATTGCATTTATAAACCGTAGGGCACAATGTTAGCTCAAGTAAAAATACTAAAAAATGAGCATTTCCACGCTTTAACAAATACTAAGTCTGCCAAATCTATCTCTAATTGTTCCAGAGGTTTCCAGTCAAGAGCTGTCATTGAAGATGAATAATATCAGTTTTTCTACCATTTCTTTAGCATTCCCTAGACTTCTGTTTTTTTTATGCTGTGAAAGTTTGAGAAACATAAACAGCACTGAATTGCTATTTGTACTGAGTAATGTGGATTTTATTGTTTCTTGGGATCTTCAGTGTGTTCAGGGAAACCATTTAATTCATGTTAAGTAGGAAGTTATTAAAGAAGATCCTGATAGAATCAGGTAAAAGCAATTCAGTATCTTTAAGTTGTTAGAAAATTCAATATGTTTCATTTAAAGAGAATCATACATACTGTATATTAACTATTCCAAGCACTCTTTACTCAGTTCAGAGAGGCCAGATGTATGGGAATTGTAAAAAATCAGCATATGCATAAAAACTGTTCGAGTGCATAAAGCAGCCCCATCTGGAAGACATCTAACAGAAATGAAGTTGTACAAAACCATTCCATTGATAATAAAGCTAATTTTTATGGGTCTGACAAGTATGTAATTATGTTCAGTGGTGCTTTTCAGATTTTATCACAGTCAATAAACCGCAGTGGTAATTTCATTCCCATTTGACATATTTACATGGAAACATTTGATTGGAGGAATTAGTAACCCTGAAAGCCTTGATAGATATGTTTTAATGATCTGTGACCTCCGCAGTCCCTCATTGGTTTACTGTTGCAACAGGCGAGAAGTCCTTCCTGTGTGACCTGTGTGGGTTCGCGGGCGGGACCCGGCATGCCCTCACCAAGCACCGGCGACAGCACACAGGTCAGTGGGTACCGCCCAGGGCCGCCTGGCGCCTCGCGGCTTTGCCCATCACTCTTCTTTTTAGTTTTTGTCAAATGCGTGTACTTGAGAGTCGGGAGAAAATTCTATGTAAATAATATGGTTTTAAATAATCTGCTTTTATTATATTTTTAAAAAGGAGGCTTATGGCCAATTTTGGGGATCAGCAGTCTTCAGGAAATTCATGTTAAGTAGGTAGAAAAAAGATCGACTCCTGAAGGCTAGATCCATGTTGCTGTTGTCTCTGTAGCCAAGACTTGCCTGGGGTCTCCCGGAGGCAAACGGTGGGGGGGGCCGTCTCCTGCTCTGTGCTTCTCCCCTCCTTCTGTCTCCCTCTCCATGGGCTCTCTCTACCCACCATTCACCCCCTCACCCTACCTGCTTGGCCACTGCACACCTGCCTCCCACCCTGCCTTCCCGCCTGGCCCTCGCCTGCCCCAGCGCCTACCCCTCATCATCCTTCTGGGAGTTTGGACTAACAGACGTGGCTCTACATCGAGGCTGTTTAAATCATTCTGCACCAAGGGATGGACTGCAATGAAGAGGGACCACAGGAGGGCCGTGGGCATTGGAGAGGATGCTTTTCCCCCGCGATGTCCATGTTGGTGGTTCCACAAATTAAATAGATTCCTTGGTTGGGAACACTAAAAGATGAAAACTGTTAAAAATTTGTCAAATTTTACTACTACTTTGTACACTCTAATAAGTCTTATAAGTAATTATTTTAATAGTTTTAAATTAAATGTGCCTGGGACAGTCCTGGTTTATTTGTGTTGTCCCTGTGTAATTATTAATAGCACCAATTTTTACTCCCTAAAGTATTCTAGTTTAGATGATAAATCTTGTGATAACCCAATTTATAACTCAATATTGGACTTTTCTTTGAGTAACATGTGAATAGTCAAGTTTGCCAGCACACTTACAAATGGCATAAACTTCTGGTACATGAAATAGGTTGCTTTTTGGGACACTTTGTTACACTTTGTTTCATTCTTCATTTAACATTTAGGTACAGGTAGCTTTAAAGTCCAGTGTGGTATTTGCAAGATGAATGAAAGTTAATGCAAGCCATTCCTTTTAGATCTTGAGTCCATGTGATTCCAGTTTCCATGTGGGATAAAGATTATTCTTGAGTCAGAGAATATTTGGAAAAAGACTTAATTGGAAAAATTTTAAATTCCATTTAAAGTTTATAGATGCGATTCATGAACCCATAATTTGAATCCACTAACTTACAAGTTCAGTGTAAGTGAGGGCACAGGAGGCCCAGAGAACGACAGTCCTCCTTGACAGCCGTCTTGATTAAGTTGGAGATACGTGTGGTAAAAGTGTGCTGATGTGTGAATTTGTGTTAGGTTTTCGGTTTATTGATGCCCATCTTGTTACTATTGAAATGCCATTGTAGCTAATGTGCTCTCCAGCAGGGGTGGCCCTGGGCAGTGCCCGCTCAGCAGCCCTCTCCTGACCAGCCCTCTCCTCTCCTCCACTTCCCACCACAATGGAGACAGCCACACTGTGATCATAGCCTTTGCAGGTGATAGATCATGAGGCCTGTGTTGAGCGGCCACGACTTTATATTTTATGTCAGGTCCAGAGGCTCCTCATTACATTGCTATTAACTTTATACCATATAGGACAATGTCACAGAGACAGAGGTATCTGTCTTTATGGCATTTATCTGCCTCCGTGGCACAAATCAAAGATGATTCTTTAATACAAAAATCAGTTCTTTAGACTATTGGTTTCAACAAAAACAGCTTAGTACAACTCAGTCTAGGCACTTAGCTTTTATACTGAATTTACAGTATTTAAGCAACATACAACTTATTCCCCAAGGCCAGAGTTATATGGTACATTTGAAATGGGTGTTTCTGTGATGTATTCCTCTTTGACATGGTTTACCTTTTACCACAGAGCGCCCACGCAAATTACAATCAGCTCAGAAGGGGATAGGTATCAGAAGTGTTCCGAATGGCGTAAATAATTCCCTGCTTCAATATAGACTGTCTAGAGGCCTGACACAAAACATCTTCCATTCCAAGGTTTACTTTTATCACCTGTCAGAGACCCTTGATTCAAGGGCAGGGAGCAAACCCTCACATGCAGTCAGAGAGTCTTGGCCAGCTTAATAACTACCAGCCAGCCCACGTGTTAGCTTCCAGGAGAAGTGTCCACCCTAACTGACCAATTGTTGACTGCTCTGTGTCCACAGCCATCCTGGGAGTCCCTCTGCCATCTTTCATTTCCTTTCTCAGTGGTACCTAAGATGCAAAAATGCTCCATAATAGTTATTTTGGCCAGGATAGTTACTCCTAAAGAAAAGTATGAAAAACGAAACAACTTAAGCTAGTATGTACAGTTATGACAAGTAAGGGAAACAATAGAATGAAAGGAAATGTCCTCTTTGTTCTGCTTTTTAAAGTCAGGTGTCTACAGTTAGCTCACAGGAGCATTGTTGAGGAGTGGGTGCCAGGACTATCCTGCCCGTAGACCTCTCCGTCCTGGCGACAGTAGTGTGAGAAAGGATTCCGACAGTGCCCTGTTCCCAGTGTTTGATTAGTCCTTCACAGGTGCAGCCAGCCCTCCGTATAGTAATTGTTTCATTACAAGCAATTTCATTACAATTAAATCCTTATTTAAGTGAAATTCTTATTGAAAATATGTTAAGATTTTCATTCTCATTGTACAGTCTAGAAGTTGGATGTATATTTCAACTATATATTGAGACTAACAAGAAACTCCTGTATTTCAGTAATACAGTTTCCTGAAGAAATTACCCAGAAATGACTTTTCAAAATTAACAAATTATGTAGAAGAACAAAAATTTTAACATAATCAATGAGTTATAAATTAACTAACAAGTACATATTTGAATAAACTGTAGTTTGGAGGAATCGACTTGGAGGTTTTCCCGGTCAGGAGCCCAGACATGCATGGCCTTTTTTAATGGTTATAGCATAATGTTTTATGTAGTATAACATTTTTGTAGTATCCTGTTTTTTTTTTTCTGTTTTTTCCTGTTAGCCTATATATAGTTCAATATTTCTTATACTACATAATTTAATCTGTAGTATGGTGAAGGTAAATATAAAATGACAATTTAAAGTTATTGCAATATAATGGTAGCTTAATATGCTACCTGGCCAATAATCAAATTTATTAATATTACAAAGAACATTTTTAAATGTTGATTTTAATTTTATTAAAATTCCTCAATAGCCTAAATGAAACAAACTACATTGAACCTGTCTTTAAAAAGTTAACATTTATTAATTAACATTTACTCTAATTAAGAAAATTACATGTAAAGATTTTAGGGGACCTTTAATTTAGACCACTGACTTAGACAGTGATGTCCAAAATGATACCCTTTACCCCTCCAGATTCTTGCTAAAAATTCATGAAAAATGAATAGCATGAAGATGATTTTTTGGGGCTTGCTATTGTCCACCAAGGCTATTAGAATAAACAAGCTAGCAGTGAGTTCTGGTGCCAAAACATTTTTCAGACAAGTAGATTGAATGGAGTAAGGAGATGTCAGAATATACTTGTGAATTTGCAAAATAGAAAAAAAACTTTAAATTGCTTCACCACATAGATTGATTATACTATGTACAAAGTTGGAAAAAGCATTAATTAAAGGTGGATGATTTATACTACTTTACTTGAATTTTTGTTATAAAGCTACACTATTGTAATGGCATAAAGATAGACAAATAGATCAAAGGAAGAGAATAGGGTCTAAAGAGAGACCTATGCATATATTTGTCAATTGTTGTGACCATGATACAATATTAGGGATAAATCTAATAAATGACATGCAAAACCTCTACAGTGGAAAGTTCAAACCATTGGTGAGAGGAAATAAAGAAGACTTAAGTAAGTGGAGAGATGTACCATGTCCATGGGTCAGAACAGTCAGTTTTGTTAAGATGTCATTTCCTCCCACATTGATCAATCCAAATTTTATCAGGGCTTTTTTGGGGGGAGCAGGGGGTAGGAATTTGCAAGCTGATTTAAAAATTCATATGTATGTGAATGGACTAGCCAAGTAATTTTTAAAAGAAAGAACAAAGCTGGAAGAAGTTACACTACCTGACTTCATGGCTGTTTATAAAACTAGTCAGTCTGATATTGGCATCAATATAGATAATGTGACCAGTTGGTTTTTGACAGAGGAGCAAAGGCAATTCTATCTTTTCCACAAATAATTCTGGAACAATTGTTGATCCATAAGCAAAACAAAGAAATAAATAAAAAAGAACTTTAAGCCATACTTTATACTAAATACAAAATCTAACTCAAAATGGATCATAACCGAAAAGAAGAAAACACAGGAGGAAATCTTTGTGACCATGGGTTAGGAAAGATTTCTTAGAAATGACATCAAAAGCCTGATCCATTAAAGAGAAAATTAACTTGAAAATTAGTTGATTGAAAGTTTAAATTAAGTTTTACTCTTTGAAAGACACTGAGAAGAAAATAAAAAAAGGAAAAGAAAAACCACAGAAAAACATATGTGCACATCATATAGCTAATACAAGACGTCTATCCAGAATATATAAAGAGCTCTGAAAACACAAGTATAAGAGAACAACCATGTTTAAAACATCATCAAAAGATTAGCACAGACACTTCGCCAAACAATAGAAATCTGTGACAAATAAGGACATGAAGAGATGTTTAGCATCATTAGTTACCAGAAAAATGCAAAGGTAAAGACAACACCGAGTTTTGGTGAGGATTTGGCCAATCAGAACTTCCATATGCTGATGGCGGAAACATGAAATGGTAAAATCACTTTGGGAAACTGTTTGGCAGTTTCTTACAAAATTAAATATAGACCTACCATATGGCCCAAACATTCTACTCCTAGAACAAAGATATATTCGCCCATACAATGACTGTACATGAAAGAAGACTCAGCAGCTTTATTCGTGGTAGCCACAAAGGAAAACACATCAAATGGCCTTCAATGGACGAATGGATAATCAAACTGTAACACATTCATGTGATGGAATACTACTCAGCAATAAAAATAAATGTATTTTTCCAGTAGCAACAGGAGTGAACCACAAAATCGTGCTGAGTGAAGGATGCCAGGCAAAAAGAGTACATGCAGTGTCTGTCTCCTTTCATGTAAAATTCTAGAAAAAGCTAACTAATATATAGTTACAGAAGGACCAATAGTGGTTGCTTGGAAATGGCAATAGCAGGACAGAAAAAGAGGCACAAGGAAACTTTTGGAAAAAATTTGAAAAAAAAAAACCATCTTGATTCTAGTAATATATGATGAAACTTGTCAAATTATACACAGTAAATATATAAATGTTTTGCTTGTCAATATACCTCCAAGAACTGCTTTAAAATGCATTATACATTCTACCTTCTGTGATCAGCCTAGGCAGATATAACTCAAGTTAAGATAATAGTTAATAATATGTGTGTTTTTGTCCACATGAGCATTTTATTTTGTATTTCTGTTTTCCATGTGAACAGTACTTTGACATTAATGTGTAGTTAAATTGCTCGTTGAATTTAATGAGCAGTTCAGTTCTTTTAAACTAAAATGTGCATGTGTAAGTTTTCAGATATGCTTATTTATGGATGTTTATACATTTCCATGATATATGAGAGTCCTGTGTCAGATGTGAAGAGATTGAGCTATTTTCCTTTACCCTTATATAACCACGAAGGTCATATATTGTCCCTCAAATAAAAGCAAACCCTGCCATCATCATGAAAGTGATTTTTTGTATAAGTGAATTCAGTACAATTGAGTTGTCTGAAGCAATTTAAGCAACTTGACCAGAGGTTTATAAACTGAGAACAAAGCAGACTGTGGATGTTCGGTGTTGGAGATGGGATTTATCTTAAAGATAGATGGTTAAGACGGACAAAAGTTCCTTTCAGTTCCTAGATTATTTTACCCTGCTTTGTATATATCATCTTCTCTTTACAAAGATGAGTCAAATGGAATATTTCCTCCTGCAATCTGGTAAATGATGATTTGATACCATGTTCACTATCTGTGTAAAAACATTAACTATTTCATGTATGCCAGAGGTGTATCTTTTTCCTGGTCTTGAGTGCTGGTGAGAACGATGTGTGTGCTGCTTCTGCCTTGGCTCAACTTGTTTCTGATTAGCAGTGTTTTGGCAGTTCTGGAGTAATGGTAATGACAGCGGGCAGTCCCTGGGCCCTTGACCACACGGTTTATGTGGTTTGGGTCAACTCTGATCCTCACAACTACCTTCTGTGTTTAGTGGTATCCTTTTGAACTTGCTTGAGGTCCAACAGGAGCAAGTGAACATGGCAAGACTGGGATTCACACTGAAGTCCAGTGGGTTTCATGTGGATGACTACACAGCCTGCAGTGTGGTGTAGTCCCAGTGCATGGCACTGCAGCAACAGGTGAAGTAGCATCCAAGCAGAATGCGTTCATCCAAGTAAATGTTCTGCTTTTGTGGATAAGACCACATACGCAGTCTTAGAGAATATAGGATGAATTCTAAATGTGTTAGTACTCACAGCAGATATGGTTTGTTGCTAGCTGAATTGGTGAAATTTTCAAATAAGATATTTCATCCTGCATTTTCTACACAAGGTACATATGAAACTAGCATAGAAACATAGGAAGTAAGAGGTAAAAGTAGGATCATTGAATATGGATAAAATCAAGCTACCTTATAGGTAACATTTGTCAGGAAAAAAGTTTGTTGAGAAAAAATATTACTGTGTATTAATTGTTTCTTGGGGGGAGAGGGTTTTCTCTAGTTCAGTGTTGTCCAAGAGGGCTATAATATGAACTGCATGTTATTTGAAATTTTCCAGAAGTCATATTTTTTAAAAGGTGAAATTAAATTAATTTTAATAATGTAATTAATTTACTAAAATATATCAAATATTATTTAAACATGAAATCAATATAAAAGTATTGTTGATATTCTTTTTTCTGTACTAGGATTTCAAAATTTGGTGTGTTTTTCAGACTAGCACATCTCAATTCAGAGTACATGATCCAAATTACGAGTTGGTAAACCGTACACTAAAAAATAGAGTCACATTTACAAGCTGTTCCAAACAAAAGTTTTCCAATAATTGAATCAAGTATCAGTTTTAAATTTACATTTATATTAATCAAAAATAAATAGCCACATTTCAAGTGTTTGGCAGCCAATGTAGCTAGTGCTTGGTTATTCTTTGGCTTTGTGGCGGGGGTAGGAGAATAGTGGATACAGGATGGGGGAGCAAAGGGGAAAAAAGTCTTAAATGAATTAGTTTGTTCCAGGTACCACTATACTCTCTGTGTTTCTTGTGTAAGCTATTCAATTTTTACCCCACATAAAATGTTTATATCTGCCCAGGGCAAGTAACCTTTATCATGCTATTAAATATTGTGTATGTTAATTGTTCTTTGAGGCCTCTGTACCTTTCACTCAGCTTAGTGAGTTCTGATTTCTCTTTGCTTCCAACAGTTTTTTTTTTTTTTTTTAATGTGGTTTCATTTTGTAGCTTGGTTTTATTGATTTTTCCTGTATATTTAGTTTTAAGATTTTAATGACTTTTTCACTCTATATTGAAAGCATTTCTCAGTTTCTCAGTTATATACTTTTCCATGGTTTAAATCTTACTGAGATTTTTATAATGTCTATAATGTAACATCATTTGTTAAATGACTCCGAATAGTGTGTGTGCTAAACCATAGCTATAATTGAGATTCGTGTTTGTGTAAGACAAATTTTAATCACATCACATATACCTTGCTTCTATTCCAGTATAGAAACAAAAATCAGTGGTATCTTCTAACTTGCTGGCTCTAGGAATAAATATTCTAATATCATAAATATGTATTTTATTTCACTATTTTCTTAAAATATTATGGAAATAAGTTTTTAAAATTGTCAACAGGTTTAGCTCCTTGTTTACAATGTTCAAAATTATTCATGTACAACATTTCTTGATACATTACAGGAGAAAAGCCTTTTAAATGTGATGAGTGTAACTTTGCCTCCACAACGCAGTCCCATCTGACTCGGCATAAACGTGTGCATACTGGAGAAAAACCCTACAGATGTCCCTGGTGTGACTACAGGTAAGGATCCTTCTCAGCAAGAATCACATGGGCCACCTCAAGTTGTTGAAACCCTGTTAAGCTCACTAATAAAAGTGTTTTGCTTCTAATCAACATGAATTAGCACAAATTAAAGCATGATTCACATAGTAGGTTCGGAGTTTCAGCATCTAACTTTAGTGACTGATCTTAAAAATACGAAGTACTTTTCCATTTTTTATGACCTTAACATTTGGATTTTATAATCCTTTTTTGTACCTAAATTTCAAGTGACTTTATTTCTTTGCTCAAAGTCAGGAACCATTCTAATTTATGAATTAGCTCAAGATATGCATGGCATCCCATCTACTATGAGTAAGCCCTGATTTAGACAATGAAGGGGACCTTAGAAATGTTTCCTTCCTTTAAGGATATTATAACATAATAAGAAAGTTATAATACTCATAGATAATTATAAGTTTGAATGGTAAATACTTGAAAGTAGTTAGGGGAATGCAGCAAGCAGGTCACTCTCGGACAGGATACAGTCCTTACAGAGGACGGTGTGCTTTATCTGTGGTTCGAAAGATGGGTCGAAGTTCAAAGACAAAATGTATGATCTGGGATGATGAGGAAGTAATGATTCAGTGTAACGTTTTAGTGCCAAAAGAATTTTAGAGATCATGTATTGTTAACCTGTTCACTGGGGTCCACGGTGGTGAAGTGGTTTCTCCAAGGTTGTAGAGGTGCTTAGTTAGCAGCAGCTGCAAGGTCTGGGTGCAGGAGAGCATGAGACATTTAGAGAATGGCAAATAATCTAGTTAGACTGTCTAACGAGGTGTGTGGAAGGGGCATCATGGAAAATAGGATGGGCACGGAAGGCGCAGCCAGTCACACTGCGCTGGAGCGCGTGAGACCGAGCTTGGACCTCATCTGGTCCCCTGTGGGACTCCCGAGTTTGCACGCAGTGGAATGGCATCTGTTCCAGGAAGGTCCGTCGGCTTAACAGGGAAACCTGGATTGGATATGAACGCCTTCTTTGTCCTGGGCTGAAGATCTCAGTTGTGCCTCTTCCACATAATAGCACGTCAACTTTGAGGGCGCGTCTTCAAATGCAGTCCTCTTAGGTTCAGTATTAGAATAGAATATATGCCTTCAATCTGCAGCCTTCTTTAAAAACTAGGGTTTTGTATTCTTAGGGATGTAGCTTCTGCATTCATCAACTATATTGCCACAATCTCTATTACTAGCTACATTATTACATTACATTTTATGTTAAAGGTCATCTAATAGTATAGAGATATTACAAATATATTTCATTCATTAATTATTCATTCTTTCAAAATTTTATGAGTTCTGTCTTTGCATACACTAGAGTAGTGTTTTTTTGGAAATTTGGTAAACTGGGGATCCAATTAGACATAGAAATGCTAAGGTGCTGATAATACAGAGTTATTTAAAAAGAAACATTATTAAAAGTTTTTCCCTTGTTAAACAGATTATACTTTAGTTGCCTTCCCTATAAAACATAGGAAAGCAATTAAAAATTATAAAAGTTTCCCATAATTATCATTCTTAGGTCTTAGAGTTATATCCTTTAGGTCTTTACTCTAAGGTTTTTTGTCACTATTTTTGTGGGATTTTTGTTTCTTCCAGTATAAATTTTATTTTTCATACTTAACAAATTATAAACACCTTTCCTTTTCATTAATCACTGTTTTGCAACTGTGGTTTTCAAACTGATTTTTAAGTAAAAGAACCATTATTTCAAACAAGATAGTATACAGAACTCCATAAATAAAACAGATAGAAGTAATATGTACCATTTAAAACAAATAGGTTGTACAGTCCAAATTTGTAATGTGTACTTATAACATTTTAATAAATAGCATAATGATGCTGTTTTGACAAGCAGAGAATGTTCACGTGGCAGGGAGTCACTGATAGCGATTGTTGTTGGATTAGCCTCAGCATCCAGCTTGTCTTCATTTGGGCGATGCACACAACATGGAGCTCCTATATGGGGCTGGGCCAAGTTCAGCCACCCACCGAGCCCTTGGGCAGATGAGAGATGTGCTTACATGACTTAGCATGGAGCCTGGCACATGGCATTCCCCCATCGGTGAGCCTTGGCTCTGCTTAGTGTTGTCATTCCCGGTTTGGATGCTGTTAAATGGGTTCACGCAGGAGGGTCAGTGTCCCAAACATCTTTAGTGTGCTGTCGGCACTCTATTATTTATAATAGATGCTGATGTGGTTTTTGAAGTAGTTGAAAATATATTTATCCAAAATCGATTGTTGAATAAGTGTTGAAATAGCCTAGAGTTTCAAAATACTTGAATTGAAAACTAATATTCTGTAATATTTTGATACCTGCATGGCCCCTAGTTAGATTGATGAACAGTAATCAATTTATTAATCTTGGACATTTAGAACATTTTCGGGTTTTTACTTTTAAGATATTTGTACCTAAGTCTTTGTGCCTACCCATGATTTTTTTTTTGGATAAACTCCTAGAAGTATGATTTAAGGCTTTTAATAACAATTCTCCAAAGATTGTGAATTTGTATTTCCTTTTTCTCTGATCAGCACTATATTTTGGTAGTCTTTAATTCTTTGTATGCATAGAAGTGTTTCGAAGTATTGCAGATTTCACTGGTTTGAAGGTGAACTCTCAGTTTGCTAAGGTTGGGGTTGTGTTGCTTGTTTCCTAGTCAGGTGCTCGCCCTGAAGTAGCATCACACCTGAGCCTGCGGGGTCCATCCATATTTTACTGTCAGGTACACGGCAGAAGGAGTGGTGCTTTCCAAGAGTATCATCACTGTCCTCTGAGATAATAGTCAAGATGCTTAAAGTGACAGCTCCCAGTTTCCATTTGAAATGCTTAAGGTTCTTGATGAAAGAGTGATTTTATCTTTATTTAAAACTTTTTAACAATTTGATTTTTATTGTATGCGAATGGTTTGAACACTGTTTCTTCACAAGACCGTTTTATCATTCTGTGTACATGTGGTTAGGTTTCCTTTTGCCAGTGACCAGAGGTCAAGTTAATCTTGAACAGGAGTACAAAAAATTATGCAAATATAAGAATGTTTCTGAGGTTAGGGATGGAGGTTGAAATATAGAAGTTCAGACAGATACTATACCTTTGTTTTCCTGTTGATGAGAAAAGAGATTTAAAAATGATTACCATATCTACCTCAGATCAACAAAGAAAATGTCTTCTTTCTCAAAATAAATTTTTGATATTTATGATTTCTGTAGATTAAAAATCTTTAAGATGAACATATATTTTCTAAGAAAATGTGGTCATATTTGCTTTATTGTTATCTTTCTGTAATACTTTAGTGCTCAAACTGTTTAATTGTTTTTTCTATTTAGATTTTGTTTGCTTAATACAGAAAAATTATTCATGTTAAGTCTTCCTATTTTTATCATTGTTAACATTTATTTGCAGATAAGTTGCCATCACTAGAATCTGAAGTATTATCTAAATTTCAGTTGAAAATATATTTCTCATTTTATAAATTGAATATTAGTGGAGAAATACTAGTAGTGATGATTATTCATGAAAAATGTGAGTAGATTTGTTTACAAAAGAATTTTATAATTGGTCTTTTGAACCTAGGGCTATTTTTCAAGTTTGCATTATTAATTTAGGCAATGACATCTCATTCTGTTTAGATGTAAACATGTACCCTTTGCCTAAGCTTTTACTGTTGAAAATATCCAAAAGTCTAATCCATTAGAAATCAGTATATTCCATCATTACTCCAAAACTTTTTCACCATTAATTACTATTCATTATAATTTCAGAGCATTAATTTAGATTCATAGCACACAATCCTGCCATATTATTTATGCAGCAAATCTTTAGATCTGTTTCTACATTAAAATGAAAAGTTTATTGATTTTCACTTGTATGTTAACAAGAGAATGAAATAGAGAAAACTTTGTATATGTTATAATAAATACCTTTTCTGATAATGTAAAATCCTTATTTCCCCATATATTTTGTTAGAGCAAACTGTACTCTATTTCACTGACACTTGGTTTCACGTAAGGGTAGATGAGTTTCACTAAAGCTGGCCATGATTGGGTTTATCTTCCTATAGCCTTCTATTTTAATTTAGGATTTACCAAGGAAATATAATAAATGCATATTAAACAATAAAACACTGATAAATAGTGAACAGTAACAAAAATACTACCTGAAGTATTAAAAAATTTTAAAATAACCCTATATTGCACTCTAAATGTCATTTAATAAATTATAAAAAACTAAAACTTCAAGGTACACTCTGGCAGTTAGTCTTCTTTTTTATCACATCTCTGTTGTTGATATCAGATAAATTAATTGTTCCTTAAGAGTATTTTTGACCAGGTTTTTCCTCAACTATATACCTGCCTTAGTACTTCTAACCTTTCATACTCTTCTTTATTTAAAAAGAAAAAAAGTACTGTTATACTTTATATTTTATTCACTGCTTTTATTCTTTTTCATTACTTTGAAATCATGATCCAAAATAGAAGCATAATAACATAAAATGTGCAATTTCTGCCTCATATTACATGTTCCCTACATTGTTTTGCTAAGACTTGCAGGAAATAGACTGTTTTTTCCCCGACTTGATAGTTTACTTAGCTCTTAGCTCATATATTCATAGAAATCATTAACATAGTAAAGCAGTTTTTAATCTCCTAAGTGTCATTCTTTGTTTGTTTGTTTTATTTTTTCACCTAAGTCTGTTTGATATGGCATCTTAACCCAGGTAATGATATATCAAAAGGTACATTTTGATGTACTTACCTTTTGAGATACTGTACTTACCTTTTGTAAGTACTTACAAAATGTACTTACTTTTTGAGATACTGCCAACTATCTGTTTTATTTCTCTTCTAAACATTTTGCTTTGTATTTCTAATAATCAAATTCATTAAGTTCTTATACATGTAATTGGAGTAGGTAGAATTTGCTGTTATCACCTTTGAAATGTGTGTATCCTAGAAAATTTTCGCCAAAAAATACTTTTAATTTAGTAGGATTCTCTCCTAGCTTTGCATTTTGCTGGAAGCATTTTTAGGGCCATTTTCAGATGCAAATGATGAAAAATGGTACTTATAATCTCTGTATGTTTCACCTCAGAGTTAGTATTAATTTCTTAAGCACATGTCTGTGAAGTGACTCAGTTATGAAAAATATTTTTCAGGTTTTATAATGTGTATTTTATACAATTTCATGATAAACATTTTATGTTATTAGGTGTAATTCAATAATAAGGCAAAATCTTCCTAGGTATTGTGGCATGAAGTATTGAGTACACAAGGAGACTCATAATTCTTACCTTAGCATTTGTTTCGGCTGCATTCTGAGTTAGGGAGACCAACTCCCTGGGGGATAAGTTTCTGGTTTTGGATGGTCTCTTCAGAGCTTCAGTTTTCCTTTGGCTTCCTTTGCAGGTTCATAGGTTGTACTCTGAGAAGCAATGGGCAGAGCAAACTTGGATTTGGCCCTGATTAACAAGGAGAATAGATTTTGTCCTTGTAGTGATTAGTACATCACATTTATCAAGAGATGGAAATGAAATTATACATACCCAAATGATCAGCACTCAGTTTCTGTTTTTGAAGAACCAGAAATATATTTATTTCTTTTGGATGATTTTGAAGTTCTGGAGGAATAAAAAAAATAAATGAAAAGTAAATAAAATGAAATGGAAATATCTAGTATTAGTATTTGATATAACTTTTATTGAAAGCAGTTTGGTTGATTCCACAAGCCTAGTTGTAAGAGACTAGACTGACTTTTGAATCAAAACTATTTGCCATTTAAAATGCAAGTCCATACTGTTCCTTTATTTCATTTATCTCAAGTCTGTATCTCTTTATATTTCAAGTTATTGTAGCTGCTAATCCATTTAATGTTATAAAGAACAATGTCTCAGGTTGAAATAGTAGCTTAAAAAGTCTCAAGGTACAGTTGTTTCCCAAACTCTTCTTAGGATAATGGATGATTTCAAGGGTTTGCTCAAATTGTGGTGAGCGTCATCTGGAAGCAGATGCGCGATCCCACGTGTGCGGGATCTCTGGTCACCTCTCCTGGTCCTGCTGGATGGAGCCGCTCCTGCCTCTCCACAGTTCAGCCGGCCATGGGTGGGTGTCAGTGCCGTGGTGGTTTGTGAAGCCATGTGTGGTCATTGGCAAGCACAAGTATTGCCAACAGCTTCTCCTAGTAGGGGTCAAGGTTGTAGTGTATGGCACTGGGCTGTCTCCCACATGCAGTGGGTATATGTGGTAAGGTTTAGGTGGCATTTTTCAGGGGTCCCATAACAAAGTGGCAATGTCCTTTGAATTGGGTCTTCTTTTCATGTTTTCTTTAATGCATTATCAAAGTTGTACTGTATGTTAATCTGTTCTTTCTTTTGTTCTAATGTTTCTACCTTTTTCAACAGAAATTGAGTTCTTCCTGAATAAAGTATTTCCTAGTTTTCTCCTTCAATATGAGACTGCCCATTTAATTAGTGTTTGTTTTTTTTTTAAACTCAGTAGTTCTAATTGTGGTTGTGTTTTGGGTTTTGTATTTTCTCATGTTTTTGTCTAATTTTTTTTTTCATAAATAGCATGTTTTATTCATATTTTTCTTCTCTGTTATATAACACACAAGCACATGGTCTTTTTAAAAATTTCTGTTTCAGTCTGGCAGGCTATGTGCTGATACAGCACAAGTATTTATGTTACACCTTTAGTAAATTTTGATAAAAATTTTAATATATAAAAAGCTTGTTTAAGTGAAAAATTGTATAGACTCTGAAAACAGATTCCATAGCACTAAAAATTAGGAATTGGTACGGATGTCTTTGAAAAGAAAAAATAAAGCTAAGATATTTCTTTTGGTTTATCTTACAAATAAGTTGTTTTGCTTGTTGATAGAACTGAAATAGGCATTGAGATCACAGATTAATTAGAAGAGTCATTTTGATCACAAAATGAGTGACCATACATTCCCTCTGCTGTCTCTTAAAGTAGAATCCACATAAACATGTTTGTTTAACCTGCTGTTGCTGAATCCCAAATCCAGTCATTATAAAGGGACCAAAGCTATCTTTGGGGATGGTCTTTCTACAAGGAATTACTATGGACAATCCCTGGGGTGGTAGTTAGATATAACTGTATATATTGTGGTAGAAAGAAAGGCCTTAGAGATGAAAAAAATAGAAAATATTTTTTGGGCAATAGTCTCTTGCATAATAAGTTATTCCTCAGACACTAGAGCTATTATCACACAACAAAGCACTTTACGTCTGTAGCTATCTATATCTACTAGCATTAGAAGCTCATCTAAGGTAGCTTGTTAGGAAAACACTAATCACTAGGAAGGGCTGACAGTAGTCAGTAGAACACCCATTGTCCTTAATGTGCGAGGCTGCCCGGAACCCGGATGTGGGCCCGCGAGAGCCTCATGTAACAGCTTGCAGCAAAGTGGCTTCAGGTGCCTGTGTGTTATTTACTGCCAGCCTTGTAAATTCGCATTGGTTGGCAAATTTGATTTATTAAGTTTATAAAACTTTGACCAATTAGCATTATTTCAGTCAGAATGCTAAGATATTAGTTATGTAGTTTTCAAATCCTGTTTCACTGTTTCCTGAAATATTGCCCCATCATACCTTAACTGTAAAAGAATCATGAAAGACAGAAAGAAAGGAAAAAAAATGAGAATCTTTAGAGAACGGTGATGCACTAGGATAGGGCAGAAGAAGTAAAGTTGCTACTTAGTGATCTTAAAAATGTTTCTTAAAAGTGTTTAATAAATTTAATAAATCAAGTTTAAGTAGTTTTTACCAGTTATATGATATCTGCAAAATGAAAATATGTATTAGCATGTCTTCTTATACCTCAAACTTTCTTCATGGAATAAGGTGCTACTTTCTATATCGTAGCATATTTTATGTATATTTTGGTTTTTTCCTAAGAATGTCTATAAAGACAATATTATGTATTTCTAATCCACGTTTTCTTAATTAAGGGAATGTAACACTTAGTCCAATTCTGTTGTATTGTTCCTATTAATAAGAAGCATTGGTTTATAACAAGAACTACTCCTGATTATTTTTCTTTTTAAGGAAAATAATGCTATGCTTTTTCTTACTACAGAGCCACCGTAAAATGTAACTGAGACAAGCTAGAACCCCTAACTGAGTAACATAATCTGTAATCTGATACTTTTCCCTGCGGAAAATTTCCTCCTAGTCTGAATCTTAATTTTTACTCATTTAAACTTTATTTCCTTAGTTTTAATTACTTAGGCTTGAATCTTGTTAAATATTCTAGCCCCTTATTTTGTCCTTTTGTATTAACTGTTTCATTGCTTGGAAATCTCTGAGTATGTGGGTTCCAGGCATATGTACTTCACTTCACTTAGGTCATTTCTTTCCTTGATAAATTTTGTTTCTTTATGTAAATTACAACTTTTAACAGACAAATAGAATGCCGAAAAACAAATACAAGTTTTCCTTTTGAGAGAAAAGGGGGTAAAAATTGAATGTTTTTGCTTCAAGAAGGCACTCTCCTGGGTTGAATTGTTTGCAGGGTGAGGTGGGGGCAGAGAGGAGTAATTGACATTTAAGTTTGGGAGATTTGTTTTGCTCTAAAAATCCCAGATATCTTTAATTAAAAGTAAAACTCTGCCCCACTCTCTGTCCCCAAATTATACTTTTTGATTTGAAGCCATCTTTTCACACCTACAGACCCATATTGGAGGGCATATGAGAGTATGTGATAAGAGGCAAGAAGCAAGTGTGGGCTTTTAACTCCATTCTAATTAGTTTGAGTTTTACCTTAAAGGTAGGGGGTAAGAATAGAGAATTTTTAAGCAGGAAAAGGACATGTTCACATTTTATCTTGGGAATACCACTGACGGAATATAAATGATGAGTGAGAGGAGGACCCAGCAGGAGTTGGGAGCTAATTTAGAAGGCCTTGCAAAGGGAGAGGCAGGAAATAATCACGGCCTAACCCAGAGCGGCAAAGAGAGTGGCCCCTTCAAGTGCTGGGAAGGAGATGGACTGAAAGAACTGAGGGGGAGGTGACAGAGAGGGGCCCCTTCCTTTAGGGGCCCGCCGGGCTGCTGGGGGAGTCCTGGGGGGCGGAGGAGTCCGCTCTGGGAAGCTGGTGATCCGCGTGGTGTAGGATGTGTCAACTTCGAAATGCCCATGTGATACCCAGAAGGAAACAGGAAAGTAGAGGTCGATACTAACATATCTGGAACTTGAAGTCATGGTTATGGTATTTCCCTTGGACAATGTGTAAAACGAGCAAAGCGGTGGGGCAGATAACAAGAGCCAGAGCAACTGCGGAGGAGCCTCAGAGACGGAAGGGCCTGCGAGGAAAGCGGCGCTGCGGCAGCGGAGAGCGGCCCACCGTCGGGTGTTGAAATAAGGACAGGCCGCCTGCCGGCCTCAGAAACCCAGAGGGCGCTGCTGCCCGGGAGGACGAGTTCTGATACAGTAGTGGGGTCGGACACCAGACAGGTGAACAGAGGAGAAGAGCTGGTAATGCCCGTTGGCTGGTCTGGGAAGAAGTTCTGCCGTGAAGACTGCTCTTTGAACTGCTCTTTGAAAGAACTTGGAGTAAAGGAAGGAGAGCGCGCGTCAGGACAGGCAGACAGATGCAAGTCGCATGTATGTGTTCGTTTTCGTTTGTTTGCTTGATTGCTTTTTAAATTTTATGTAAATGCTTAAATGCCAGGGCAAAAGAGCAAATGGAAATAGTGATGTTGAGAACAGCATTCTACCTAATGGTTTTGGATAATATCTATTAGATGACAGTTTGGTGACTTGTAAGGGGCACTGATAGCAATTTTTTTAATAATCCTCAGTGAATTAGTGGAAACACTAGTGAGCCAGAGGCAGTTGCCTCAGGTGCCTAGAGCTGAATTTCCCCCTTGAGACTTCGAACTTTGATATCAGAACCTCCAAGTCTGTTTTGTGCAGCGGTTTTAACGAATGTTTCTACATTTGGGGGGAACAGGGCAGCACAAAATTTTCTATTCTTTTTGTCCAAAGTTTTTAATCAAGAACATAGAGATTGTATAATTATACCCCCCACAACACACACACTCCTGCATACTGTGGCATTTTATTTGCCTTATTTGAAGAATTTCCATTAGAGACTGTATTGCTTTAACTATTGTTCGTTAGTTCAGAAATTTGCTTGCTGGTTAGTTAACAGTTCCACGTATTCATTTAACAAATGCTCATTTTAAGTGTAGTCTTTCAAATTGTGACATCTTTACTATGACTTGTTCTAAACGAAATTCTTGTTCATGTCTCAGGTGTTTCTAAGACCAGTAAATTGAACAGGACACTCTAGTGACATAAGCCAACTGAATGTCCCCCTAGTCATTTGTTGTGATGATACCGGATTCCTTCATCTATTTACAGCTCACTTGTTTTGTTTTTAACCCACCTTTTGTTTGTTTGGCTTCTAGGTAATTATAAACATGATATATCTCTCTTATTAATCAGGAGCTTAATTATATATTTTCTGTAATACATATAATTAAACTTTTGTTTAACATGATTTTATATTGACACCCAGCTTCTTAAATTGCCATTTCCCTAGCGATATGTAACTCTGCTGTAAAATGCGCTACCACGAGAAATGTAATAATAAGGATCATGAGGGTACTGGAGTTACTGTGTACATATATGGAAAGAGAAAGCAAGTGTATTACTCCTCAGGGTGAGGTAGGGCACACGATTTGTTTCCATGACTTAGAGTGTATCATAACTGCTGAGTGTTGGTGTCGGTTGTACTAAACCACTAAAAAGAAGAAGTAAGTCATATATATTGCCCTGCTGGTCAATGTATACTATTTTGTGTGGATTCCATTTGATTCTATTGGAATCTCTGTTGCTTTATTTCATTACAAATTATGGTTACCATAAGATTGTTCGAGCTGTATCTCAATTTTCAGTTTTAACTTATTTTTCAATTTTAAAAATAAAAAGTATATTTCTCTTTGCAAATTAAGATAATTCTGTTCCATGCATCTTGTCACAGGTTTTTGGCAGTTTCTGTAAGTATAAAGGTGGTAGTAACACTCACCAAAATGCTGCTGAAGTAGTTTAGTTTTAGTGACAGCTGCAGTGTGCTATGAAAACGTGGAGGGAGCCTCCTTCTGCTGTGCTCACGTGGCTTTCTTAAGGAAAAATGGGCCCCAAAGTCTGACGAGAAGTGACTATAATGAGTGTGTCATTTGGAATGTACCTTTCTAGACTGAAGAGGCTGTATGTCCTGTGCCTGAGAAATGGATGCAAAATGTTGTCATCTGTATTTTTTTAATTGCATGTTCCTTCCAATTAATGATTTCTATACAGTCCTTGGAAAATGATGTTATGATTGTGATGATTATACATTTCACATCTTGTATGTGTGTACTTGCTTTTTATCACGTGTACACGTACTTTTACCTTCTGTGAATCCATTTTTAACAAAACAATCTTTTAAAAATACTGTATGCTCTGATGTAAAAGACACTGAAAACAAGGTTCCAGTTTTGTTTCTTAAGGGTTTTTTTTTTAGTTTGAAAGTGGAATATATGTTTTCTTTAGCTGTAAAAGCACAATCAAGGCAACATGATAAGTGAGTCAGTGTTGTAAAAGTAAAACTAATTTTGCCTTCACTCACATGAGCTATAGAAGGAGGAAGCTTTATTGTCCCTGGGAAGGTGATAAGGCAGAGTAATTGTATATTATACTGTCCTGGAACATCTGCCTGAAGACTGTTGGAGCCATTCATCCATCACGGGCACCGCAGCGTGTTTTGTCTTCCTGCTCTCCCCGTCCCCACCGCTGGCCTGTGCGGGGGTTCTGATAGGGACCGCGCCTGGGCCGGGCTCCCATTAATCAGCCCCCTTGTTCAACACTCCGGCTGACATAATTACAACCTGCACACAGCAGTTACTCAAGGCGAGTCCTTGTCACTCGGAGTGCGGGACTACACAGCTCAGATCCCGGAGGAGATTGCCTTATCACACAGAACAAGGGCTCCCAGGAGTTGAAGAGAATAGAAATGGGAAAATGTCTTCCAGGAGTACTATATATTCCTTTAAAATAAGACATTTGAGAGACTTACAAGGGACAAAGGGAAGCATTGTGTTCAGGGACTGAAATGAACCCATTATTATTTTAAAATGGATTACATTTGTGTAAAAATGGACGTAGTTTCTTAAATAAATTCAGTCCCTCATCATCAGTGATTTTTTTCTTCAAAAGTTGATCAAATAACTTTAGAATTAGAAAAGGTTTAAATAAACCTTTACAGGACTCAATTTT
Organism: Choloepus didactylus; assembly: GCF_015220235.1. Taxonomy (NCBI): domain Eukaryota; kingdom Metazoa; phylum Chordata; class Mammalia; order Pilosa; family Megalonychidae; genus Choloepus; species Choloepus didactylus. Next base: position 5,672,232 of record NC_051322.1, on the reverse strand, counting down.
AATAAAATTAATAAAGTATGCCTTTTAATATTTGGCAAGTATACACCTAGATCAGAGAGCTTTATAAGGAATAGAGTTAAGAAAAGATTCTTTCAAAATACTTTTCTCCAAGATAAGTAAGCTCATTATTTGCTTTAGTAATGTAGTATAAATATTTGAGAAAGATCCAGAAGTGAAGTTTCTCTCTGAACCTTTGTTTTCCCCTCATCCTTTAATCCCCCACTGGGCAGAAGGCAGGTTACTTGCCCATTCTTCATCTGTGCTAGGTGTGGAGTGTGAGACTCCTTTCAACCCTGTGCATGTTATTTACCAGTTCATGGCAGCCCCCTCCCCTGCCTGTAACACACTATTTGAGCATAGGAGCAAATGATGATTCGTGCAGTTGGGTCTGTAAAAAAACCCAAGAAACGATGTTCTTAGCATGAGTGCAGACAAGGTTGTTTCTGTTTTGTTTTTTATCTAACCTTTTTATTTTTCTCTTACAAATCATTATTTTGTTCCAAGTAAAACCAAATTATGACCTAGACTGTCAGAAAACATTTTGAAACAAACTTCTGGTTTGGTAAAAATTTTATTCGTATCACCTTGAATTTAAAAACTTATACTAAATTATCTTATGATATTTTTATAATTACTTGATTTGTAAAGTAATGCATTTTCTAGGTGAATTATCTCAAGTCAAAATTTTATAAACTTATCATTTTATATAGTTAAAGTCCCTTTTGTGAATGTGTTTCTATGTACCTTTTTCGCCCTTTCTAAATACTCTCAAAAATTTGATTCTAGTAGTTACATGAATCTTGGAGCATGGTTAGGCTACCTTTTCTAAGATATTTTTAGTAAAGATCTTTTTCTACTAGAAGGCTTCTTTTCCACATACCTTTCCTGGTGTATCTCGTTTTGCTAAGCCTAACAAGTTAAAAGAAATGGAAAAATATACAATGTGTCCTGCAAGGAAATAAAAATGTAAGGTGAAGAGTTGAGGTCTACATTTATTTCAGAGGTTCAGCACAAGAAGAGTAGATTTCCACCAGCAATTATTGCCAGCCAGACAGAAGATGGGTGGAAGGAACAGAAGCTTTAGGTGGGACTAATTCAGCATTCTCATTTTCATTGATCACGAGCTTCAAGAGATACTGCTAGCTCCCCCTTGAAAATGTCTTTTCTTGGTCAGACAAGTTTGGGAAATGCTGTACATATTTTATCTTTTGTCCACTCCCTTCAGACTCAACATGAACAACAAATTCCTGCAATGAAATGTGTGTACTTTTGTTTAAACAAAATACCCCAGTCGTCTTTGCTATGGAGGCCATTTTCCTGAAACCAGATTAGCATCATACTGGACTAATTCCGTTTGTCTGAAGGATAGGAAACCACTATTGTCTGCCACAGGCTTTGAAGGAAACTCTGGTCATACTAGTTTCTCATAAGCGCACAACGTATGAAATCTACTAATTGCTTAAACTTAACTAAGTTTAGTTTTATTTATGTAGCCATACGCTTGGTGACTGCATGTCAGATGAAAGTCTATTCGATTGTACTTCTTTTCTAAAAGCAGTTGCTTTTTGTCCCCTGTTTTTTTAATACTAGATGGTATCTCAGTATATTAAGCAGTGAACTGTTAATGAAATGCTTTTCTCCTCTTCAAGGGGAAATTGAGGTTCCATGAGGCTTGCACTTTCTGGTGAGCCCTCCTCCCTTCAAATGACTTGGAGGACAGTCCAATTCTGGCCTCCTGGTGTAGATCACAGTGTTTTTTTTTCTCACTATACAAGGTATTCAAGTCAACTATTCTTGAAATATTAAGTCCTTAAGAAATAATTTGGGTTTCTAAGAGAAAAAGTTCAGTGTCACCTCCTCCCATTTCTTTCTTGTGATTTTCATTCTTGTTCAATAGAGTGGAAGGTGGAAAAGAAGGTTGTTAGATTTAAAGGAGATTGTTCTGTTATTGGTTGTAGATACCAGGGGCGGAGATTTAAATAGAGCACTAATTTAAGTGCAGTGAATGTAGGAAACATGCATGGTGAAGAAAAGATGAGAAGTTAAACATACTCACAGGAATAGAAGAAGCAAGTATAATAGTGGAAAAATTTGAAGCAGTAAACATAAAAGGCAGTGGTATAGTGATAGATAGCATGCAGTTAATTAATGTCATTTGAGATGAGTGGGAAGTGAGTAAAGCATTTCGAATAGTGTGGAAAGCAAGCTAATTTTAGACCAGTGGTGACTAAAGAAGTCAGTGAAGGTGAATACACCATCCTATAAGTAGAAATGTGGAATTTTCAGCTAGGTATCAAAATTAAGTTTCATTTTATGCAGCACAGCCTTTTGTTAAGGTTATTGGTGCACGTAATTCATCTTTCCTGTCAAATCATGATCTCTTTGAGGGCAGAGCCAAAACGATTCATTTTTATGTTTCTTTGCATATAGCAACTACTAAATAAATATGTGTTGAATAAATTCATTCTGAAAATAAAAAGACGATGCTTACAGCAGTAGCCTTTTCTTATAACCATAAACTTTCCCTGTAAACCAAAGTTAATATTTTGAAAGTGCCTAACGATGGGGTTGGAGTCCTGGCCTTGCTTCCTTGGCTTTAGACCAGTGTCAGATGCGTAGGGCCCTTCTCTGGGGGCAGAGACGCTGGCCCTGGGGCTGCGTTGGAGAATGTCTCCATGAGCGCCTTGGTTTGCAAAACATCGATCATGCCAGCTGCACACTCTGGAACTGGCTGGGAGTGCAGTTGTAGATCCACTCAAGGAGATGAGACCGGGACCAGTAACTCCATCAGTTGTTCATCTGTGTTGTTTGGTTGTTTTTGCTTATAAGATACTGCTGTTTTGCTATCTTGGGTGACATAGCATTAACAAGCATTAGCAAAACTATTTCTGAGGAGTGGAGAAAATAAATTAACTTATATCGGTTTTATGTCATAGGGATTCAACTCATGCTGGGGTTTATGAAAAGCTGGACGTAATGAGTAAGTGACCTGAAAAGGATTACCCTATTTAATAGATAGCCACCAGTTAGAATTAAAGTCTTTCCCTGTTTAGTTTATAAGGTCAACCTTGTTCTGTTTAATGGCCTTTGTTCAGCTCAGAAGGCTGCATGATCAGAGTATACGCACCAGGCCTCTGCAGCAGCCTCTCCTGGGAGAAGGTATCAGATGGTCCCTCTCCCTCATCCGGCCTCCAGTGCCCACTGTGCCTGCACGGACCAGCCACAAGACGCCGGGAAAGGCCCTGGCACCAGGGCCGTGGGACCTGCCCTCCGTGGCGTGGTCACCGGTGGCAGGCATGCTCCCTAACCTCACTCTGGCAACACCTAAACCTTCGCAGCTGGGGGTGCCGTCTCCTTCCCTGGGATCAGGCCAAGCCCAGCCATTGGGCCTTCTGCCAGGGGGAGACCCTTAGGTATGGGGTGTAGCTCCTCCATGGAGACCAGCTGGCCAGTTAACCCCCATCAGCAGTGTGGAATTCGTAATATGGATACCATCATAATCAATAACCCATTCCTCTATCAGTGGACATTTTGTTTTAATAACTTTGGTTTGTTTAGCTATTATAAATAATGGTTTAGTGATTCTCCTTGTGGATAATTTCCTAGGGTGTGCCTATGTTTTAATTTTTATGGAGAACATAAATATATTCCCTAAGGCTTTGCTCCCTCACACTGTTGTCAGTGGTATGTGCATCCCCTTAGTGATATTTAATACTATTCGTCTTTTTAAATTTCACCCTTCTGTTGTCTTAGGTTTTAATTTGCATTTCCTTGGTTAGTAGAGAGATTGATCATCTTTTAGTGCTTACATAACTATTTATATATCTCCAATCATGAATTGCTTGTTTATATTCTTTATCCAGTGTTTTAATTAGATTTATATTTTTTTTCTTATGACTCATAGGTATTCATTTTGTCATCTGTATAGTAATCGTTTGTTTTTATATATGTTACATATATTCTCCCTTTCTTTACTCTGTCATTTACTTTATGATGTGTTATGCTCTGTAGCAGTTTTCATTTTTAGGAGGTATATTTTGGTACTTACTTTGTAGCTTATGGATTCTGAATTTTCTTTAGGAAAGTTGTTTTCAACCAAGATTATAAAAATATTTTCTTATATTTTCTTCTAGCACTTTTATAGTTTGGTTTCCTTATGTTAACGTTTTAAAATCCAAATGGCTTTTATTTTTGTACGGTGTAGGACAATAAGAATCTAACTTGTTTTCTTCCATATCAGTAGCCAGTTGTCTTAACACTATATATTACATAATGCATCATTTCCTAAATGATCTGAAATGGCATCTGTATCCCTTATTTACAAGTTTCTTCTTTTGGCTCTCTATTCTGTTGTAGTGATATATTTGTTTCAGCACTCTAAATGACAGTCATCTATGTGCTAAACATAGTTGATGAGTTGTTCTGATTTTAGGCAGAGGAATATAAAATTCTTTGTTCTTGTAGCTTTTAACCAATTTTAAATTTAACAAAGCAAAAATGTTCAGTCGTCTAAAATTGTCAGGCTCTTTCCTTATGGGTCCTTTAGTGAGAACCGAAGACTATACATCTTAGACTGTCTTATGTAAATTGTGAAGCAAGCTGTGAGTTCACATATTGAGGTATATTCCTCCTCTTATACATACAGTAACTTGGAACTCTATGTTTCTCTTGACCACTGAAATTTTCCAGTGCTCTCGTATGCTGATTTTTGGTCCAGTGTATTTATAATTAAATACTGCTGTTAGAGAAAATACCACCTCATAAGTGTGATGTACATAAAGTCTCTTTGGATAATTTTTTTCATTTTGGATTGCTGTAATAAAGAGCACGAGCCCCCCTTTCCACAGACCTGTTAGATAAATATGTACTGTATTTGTAGTATTACTCTTATTCAGATACTTAAACTTAACTACCAAGTAATTCTTTTCATGGATAAGAGTTCAAAAAGTATATTCTGAGCAGTTGAAAAAATAAATTGCATTTCTTCCTAAATAACATTGCAGATGCAATACTTACATGTGTGCACACACACACACACACACACACACACACACACACACACACACACACACCCCATGCACGGCAACTCATAGGAGTCTATTTTTATTGAAGTGATTTGAAATTGCTTTTCAAATACGTAAGAAAATTGCTTATAATGACCCAGATAGTTGAACCATCTTGCATTTAATAGAAAGACCAGTAGTAGTAATAAAAAATGAATTCTCTGTATTTTCTGAACATCTTTAATATCATTGACCTTAATACTCACAATATCTGATGAGTTACATTATTGTCCCCACAAAGTAGCAAAGAAAGTGCTGTGTACTGACTAAGCTATCCTTAACCCCTGAGTTTAAATGACACTTTCCTTCTAAATTCCACCCATAGTTTAATTATTGTAGTTTTATTAAGTATGATAATATTTAACAGTACAAGGCTTCACTTTATTTTTTAAGTATTTCTTGTCTTTAGTTGTTTGTTTATCTTCTAAAATGTCTACGTATGTACATATATGCAAAGATACTCACGCACACATCTAATTACTTTTCATACTTACTGTTCTGCACCTTGCTCACGTGATCAGTGGTAGGCAGCTTTCTATGCCGCTATGTGGGAGAAAATATATATCCACCCACATTTAATATTTTGCTTATAGTTCTCTTAGTCCCATCTTAAGTTAAACTCCCATTATTGCTCTATGCATCTCTAGTAAGAGTCCTTAAGTCATTTTCAGAGCAGTGCTTGGTTCGCATAAATGCTCATTCTGGGACATAGAGCGATCACTAGGTGCAGTGACGTGGTCCCCCCAAAAGTCAATAGGGAGATGGGGATTCTTTTGAAAAGAATGTTTTCCAATAGTAAATGTGTTTGCATGAATTAATGAGAAGATATGGTAGGAAAACCACCAATAGAATGGCTCTGGGCTGACCTGGTTCCTGGAACGTATTAGGCGTCCAGTAAACTCTCATTGTTAAATCACGTTGGAAATTCTGTGAGAGAGCAAAGAGACAGACCCTGAAAATGTTTGTATTAAATAGTAAAGAAGTTGCAGGTGACTATTGGGAGTATAGTTTTGATACAGTAATTAGATCAGAACTCAGAATTCTTATGGTTAAAAAGTGAATGGGGCATTGCGGAGATAAAGGCAGTGGTTTTATAAAATATTGGTTAGAAAAGGTCGATAGTGAAAAGAAGTAAGTTAACAGAAGGACAGCAGTGGCCACTGACAAAGTTAAGGGGTAACGAAACCCAGCCAGATACCCACTTTCTATTTAATGCCATGCAAACAGACCAAGTATGGGGCGTACCAGTCCAAGTCTGAGGATGGTTGTGGCTTCAATGCTGGCACACATGGTCTCTCTTGCAGCCGTGTCCGTGGGAGCCAGGTGTGCCTGCCGCCCCCGCAGCACCCACAGAGACTGCGTCCCTGTGTCTGTCCTGTCCGTCCAGTGCTAGCTGTCTCTTCGCAGCCAATAGGCGTTGCACATCTTACATTAAAGCTGCATGCCTGGAGATACCTTGTAAGCTTCATGTTTGTTAATTTATCTTGTCTTGGTAGTATAATCTTTAAAACTTGATTGCTGTCTGTTAAATTAAATGACATTTAACTATGTTCTTTGCCTTCTTTACTCAAAATGGAGAATCAGATGAAAAATAATGAGGTGAAGGTTTGAATCCATCCCACCCGGTAAGCTTAGACTTGCCACTTCTCTCCCTTCACTGAAATTCATGCTGAGTTTTAACTCTAAAATGGCAGGGTAATTAGTTGAAGAAGTAATTAATTGGGGAACTTGGTCTACAAAGGTCTGAGCAGGTGATACTTGATCGTCATCAAGGCATGAAGAAGTCATATGATTATATTTATTTTTACTCAGACCAGTCCTTTCCACCTTGCATTTTCACTCAATAGACTCCAGACTGAGAGCTTTTCATTTTTGCTTTGCAAAACAGATTTAGATTTATCTTATTGCTGCCACAGATGATTTCCTGAGGAGGATTTAAATTTTGCTTTAGTGATTTTTTCTTCTCCCCTCACTTTTTTTTTCATTTTAACAAGTCCTGCCCTTAAATGTTAACTGTTCTGACTGCTTAAAAATCTTGATTGAAAATCTGCATTTTATTTTAATGAACTTCATTTTAAAATAGTTTTAGATTTACAGAAAATTGCAAAGATGGTTCGAGGGTCCCCATATACTCCACCCCCAGTTTCCGCTACTAGTAACATCTTGTATTTGTACATGCCATGATTAGTGAACCAACATTGATATATATTTTTAACTAACGTCCATGCTTTTTTCAGAAATCCTGTTTTTCTCTGTTGTCCTTTTTCTGTCCCAGGACCCCATATCACATTTTGTCGTCATGTCCCTTTAGGCTCCTCCTGGCTGTGACAGTTTCTCAGACTTCCCTTGTTTTGATGATCTTGACAGTTTTGAAGCATGTTCAGATGTTTTATCATACATCCTCAATTGGGATTTGTCTGATGTGTTTCTCATGATTGCAGTGGGGTTATGGGGTTTGGGGAGGAAGGCTGCAGAAGTAAGTGCCATTTCCATCACACCCTGTTGATCGCCTGGCTGAGGGTTCTGCCCTGTGAAGTTGGTCTTTTACCCCCTCCTTCCATCCTGTCCTCTTTGGAAGGAAGTCACTGTGGATGGCCCACACTTGAGGAGTGTGTTCCACCTCATCAAGGGCAGAGTGTCTACATAGACGTGCTTGAATTCTTCTGAATGGGAGATTTTTCTATTCTACCTCAATTATTTATAGTCATTTTCATTAAGTATGGATCCATAGATGTTTACTTTATACTTAGGCTCATATTCCAACACTACTGTATTTTCTTGCTCAAATTTTTCCAGCTTTGGCCATGGGAACTCTTTCAGTTGTCTCCTGTGTCCCCTTGACATGCCCTCATCACAGTGGGAGTTTTGGTCTTTCATTTGTATTTTCTCCTTTGAGTCCTTCCTTCCTTTCCGACTGCAGGTTCATCTTGTATATTCCCTGCTCCAGCCTGGATTCAGCCATTTCTCCAAGGAGCCCTGGTTCCTTTTAATGAAGAATGGTATTAGAAAACAAGACCTGGGCATGGGCACTAGGTGTGTTTTTTTTTGTTGTTGTTGTTATTAGCTGATTTGTTTTTCTTTGAAGTGTTATTGTGCTTCTATTTGCAATACAATTTTCCTTGTGTCGTTGGTTGGCATGTTCCAGATATATCCTGAGAGTTTTTTATTCTCCAAGAGTAAACATTTATAATCCTTCTTATTAATGAAAAATAGGTAATTTATTTCTAGCAAAGGCAATAAAAAGAAAAAGGGAGGGAGAGAGGAAGGAGAGAGAGAGACTTACATGGTTCTTTTGGTAGGCAATTTAAGGAATACATAAAATCCCGAACCTCAGTGAATCAGCAGTGTCCACTACATTACCAGGAAAGAAAGGGGTTAAACTGCCTTGCATATGCCAGTGTCAGACATAGCGCTAGATAGAAGCTATCTAGAAATATTTAGCCAACTTCTTTATTTTGCACATGGATATATTGAGGCCTCTCAAGAGGCTGTGGTTTAGCTTTACTTATGGTCACTGTCCTAGTCTGGGTTCCCTGAAAAGCAGAGCCAGAGGCAGGATCTGTCTCTATTAGGGTACCTGGTCCCAGGGAAGCAAGTGTCAGGAGAGAAGAGAAAGCAAGTCAGAAGTAATGCATTACCAGGATGGCCCAAAAGTCATGGCAAGGCGTACCTCTACTCGTTCTGTGGGAGGTTGGCAGAAAAGTGTTAACAGTGGTCCCTTAGAACAGCTCTGCAATGGGGAAAACCACAAGGAGTGTATCTGGTCTTTGCCCTCTCCTTTCTCACAGTTCAAAGGCTGCCCCTGAGGGCATGAATTCCTTTGCTGTTCTAGAGTGTGTTGTCAGGCCCCTCTGCATAGCTCTGCTAAAGCTCAGCCCCACAGCCCTGCCTCTGGGCAGCGCTTCCTCTGAGCCCCCCCAAGCCTCTGTCCAGAGAAGCTGGTTAGGAGATGAGGTCCCCGGGCTCTGCTTCCCTGCCTGTCGACCTGGCAGGGTGTGGTGAGGACAGGCAGGTCTGGGAGGCCGCGGCCAGGTCCACTCGGGGCCAGAAACCAGGACCATCGTCAGTTGTTGGTCTCACCATAGGTCAGTGCAGTAAATGAACAGACATGGGAGATGAAAGGGAATAAACTAATGAAAATGCCCTCCAGAAACCACAGTCCAATGGGGGAGACCTAGGGATAAACAATCACCATCTAATTACAGGAGAATGTGGTTACTACCACAAGAGATACCCTACAGATGTCCTGTAGACTTAAGTTTTCAGATTGTTCTGGGTGAAATAGCATTACATCCTGGTATTTTAGTCTTTAAGATTACATTGGGACTATAGGAATTTCTTTAGCATTTTCTAGTTTATAAAATATTTTCCAACTAAAGCATATTTGGTTGTATTTTTTTTTTTTTAATCTTCGTTTTATTGAGATATATTCACATACCACGCAGTCATACAAAACAAATCGGACTTTCGATTGTTTACAGTACCATTACATAGTGGTGCATTCATCACCCAAATCAATCCCTGACACCTTCATTAGCACACACACAAAAATAACAAGAATAATAACTAGAGTGAAAAAGAGCAATTGAAGTAAAAAAGAACACTGCGTACCTTTGTCTGTTTGTTTCCTTCCCCTATTTTTCTACTCATCCATCCATAAACTAGACAAAGTGGAGTGTGGTCCTTATGGCTTTCCCAATCCCATTGTCACCCCTCATAAGCTACATTTTTATACAACTGTCTTCGAAGATTCATGGGTTCTGGGTTGTAGTTTGATAGTTTCAGGTATCCACCACCAGCTACCCCAATTCTTTAGAACCTAAAAAGGGTTGTCTAAAGTGTGCGTAAGAGTGCCCACCAGAGTTACCTCTCGGCTCCTTTTGGAATCTCTCTGCCACTGAAGCTTATTTCATTTCCTTTCACATCCCCCTTTTGGTCAAGAAGATGTTCTCCGTCCCACGATGCCAGGTCTACATTCCTCCCCGGGAGTCATATTCCACGTTGCCAGGGAGATTCACTCCCCTGGGTGTCTGATCCCACGTAGGGGGGAGGGCAGTGATTTCACCTTTCAAGTTGGCTTAGCTAGAGAGACAGGGCCACATCTGAGCAGCAAAGAGGCATTCGGGAGGAGGCTCTTAGGCACAACCATAGGGAGGCCTAGCCTCTCCTTTGCAGCAACCGTCTTCCCAAGGATAAAACCTGTGGTAGAGGGCTCAACCCATCAAACCACCAGTCCCCTATGTCTGTGGTCATGTTAGCAACCATGGAGGTGGGGTAGGCGAATACCCCTGCATTCTCCACAGGCTCCTCAAGGGGGCACTACATCTTTTTTTTTTCCTTGTTTTTCTTCTTTTTTTTTTTTTTTTTTAACTTTCCCTTCTTTTTTAAATCAACTGTATGAAAAAAAAAGTTAAAAAGAAAACAAACATACAATAAAAGAACATTTCAAAGAGACCATAACAAGGGAGTAAGAAAAAGACAACTAACCTAAGATAACTGCTTAACTTCTAACATGTTCCTACTTTACCCCAAGAAAGTTACCTAATATAGCAACAATTCTGTGAACTTGCTCCTACTATATCCATCAGAAATTAACAGACCATAGTCATTCCTGGGCATCCCCAGAACGTTAAATAGTTTATCTGTTCTTCTTGGATTATTGTTCCCCCTTTCTTAATTGCTCTCTATTGCTAGTTCCCCTACATTCTACACTATAAACCATTTTTTTTACATTTTTCAAAGTTCACATTAGTGGTAGCATATAATATTTCTCTTTTTGTGCTTGGCTTATTTCGCTCAGCATTATGTCTTCAAGGTTCATCCATGTTGTCATATGTTTCACGAGATCGTTCCTTCTTACTGCCGCGTAGTATTCCATCGTGTGTATATACCACATTTTATTTATCCACTCATCTGTTGAAGGACATTTGGGTTGTTTCCATCTCTTGGCAATTGTGAATAATGCTGCTATGAACATTGGCATGCAGATATCTGTTCGTGTCACTGCTTTCCGATCTTCCGGGTATATACCGAGAAGTGCAATCGCTGGATCGAATGGTAACTCTATATCTAGTTTTCTAAGGAACTGCCAGACTGACTTCCAGAGTGGCTGAACCATTATACAGTCCCACCAACAATGAATAAGACTTCCAATTTCTCCACATCCCCTCCAGCATTTGTAGTTTCCTGTTTGTTTAATGGCAGCCATTCTAACCGGTGTTAGATGGTATCTCATTGTGGTCTTAATTTGCATCTCTCTAATAGCTAGTGAAGCTGAACATTTTTTCATGTGTTTCTTGGCCATTTTCATTTCCTCTTCAGAGAACTGTCTTTTCATATCTTTTGCCCATTTTATAATTGGGCCGACTGTACTATTGTCATTGAGTTGTAGGATTTCTTTATATATGCAAGATATCAGTCTTTTGTCAGATACATGGTTTCCAAAAATTTTTTCCCATTGAGTTGGCTGCCTCTTTACCTTTTTGAGAAATTCCTTTGAGGTGCAGAAACTTCTAAGCTTGAGGAGTTCCCATTTATCTATTTTCTCTTTTGTTGCTTGTGCTTTGGGTGTAAAGTCTAGGAAGGGTCCGCCTAATACAAGGTCTTGAAGATGTTTTCCTACACTATCTTCTAGGAGTTTTATGGTACTTTCTTTTATATTGAGATCTTTGGTCCATTTTGAGTTAATTTTTGTGTAGGGGGTGAGGCAGGGGTCCTCTTTCATTCTTTTGGATATGGATATCCAACTCTCCCAGCCCCATTTGTTGAACAGACCATTATGACTCAGTACAGTGACGTTGGGGGCCTTATCAAAGATCAGTCGGCCATAGATCTGAGGGTCTATCTCCGAATTCTCAATTCGATTCCATTGATCTATGTGTCTATCTTTGTGCCAGTACCATGCTGTTTTGGCAACTGTGGCTTTATAATAAGCTTCAAAGTCAGGGAGTGTAAGTCCTCCCACTTCGTTTTTCTTTTTTAGAGTGTCTTTAGCAATTCGAGGCATCTTCCCTTTCCAAATAAATTTGATAACTAGCTTTTCCAAGTCTGCAAAGTAGGTTGTTGGAATTTTGATTGGGATTGCATTGAATCTGTAGATGAGTTTGGGTAGAATTGACATCTTAATGGCATTTAGTCTTCCTATCCATGAACATGGAATATTTTTCCATCTTTTAAGGTCCCCTTCTATTTCTTTTAGTAGAGTTATGTAGTTTTCTTTGTATAGGTCTTTGACATCTTTGGTTAAGTTTATTCGTAGGTACTTGATTTTTTTAGTTGCTATTGAAAATGGTATCTTTTTCTTGAGTGTCTCTTCAGTTTGTTCATTTCTAGCATATAGAAACATTACTGACTTATGTGCATTAACCTTGTATCCCGCTACTTTGCTAAATTTGTTTATTAGCTCTAGTAGCTGTATCGTCGATTTCTCAGGGTTTTCTAGATATAAGATCATATCATCTGCAAACAATGACAGTTTTACTTCTTCTTTTCCAATTTGGATGCCTTTTATTTCTTTGTCTTGTCGGATTGCCCTGGCTAGCACTTCCAGCACAATGTTGAATAAGAGTGGTGACAGCGGGCATCCTTGTCTTGTTCCTGATCTTAGAGGGAAGGTTTTCAGTCTCTCACCATTGAGTACTATGCTGGCTGTGGGTTTTTCATATATGCTCTTTATCATGTTGAGGAAGTTTCCTTCAACTCCTACCTTTTGAAGTGTTTTTATCAAAAAGGGATGTTGAATTTTGTCAAATGCTTTTTCAGCATCTATTGAGATGATCAATTGATTTTTCCCTTTTGACTTGTTAATGTGTTGTAATACATTGATTGATTTTCTTATGTTGAACCATCCTTGCATGCCTGGAATGAACCCCACTTGGTCATGGTGTATGATTTTTTTAATTTGTCTTTGGATTGGATTTGCAAGTATTTTGTTGAGGATTTTTGCATCTATATTCATTAGGGAGATTGGCCGGTAGTTTTCCTTTTTTGTAGCATCTTTGCCTGGTTTTGGTATTAGATTGATGTTAGCTTCATAAAATGAGTTAGGTAGTGTTCCATTTTCTTCAATGTTTTGAAAGAGTTTGAGTAAGATTGGTGTCAGTTCTTTCTGGAAAGTTTGGTAGAATTCCCCTGTGAAGCCATCTGGGCATTTATTTGTGGGAAGATTTTTGATGACTGATTGGATCTCTTTGCTTGTGATGGGTTGGTTGAGGTCTTCTATTTCTTCTCTGATCAGTCTAGGTTGTTCATATGTTTCCAGGAAATTGTCCATTTCCTCTACATTATCCAGTTTGTTGCCATACAGTTGTTCATAGTATCCTCTTATAATTTTTTTAATTTCTTCAGGATCTGCAGTTATGTCACCTTTTTCATTCATTATTTTGTTTATATGGGTCTTCTCTCTTTTTGATTTTGTCAGTCTAGCTAGGGGCTTGTCAATCTTGTTGATCTTCTCAAAGAACCAACTTTTGGTGATATTTATCCTCTCTATTGTTTTTTTGTTCTCTATGTCATTTATTTCTGCTTTAATCCTTGTTATTTCTTTTCTTCTACTTGGTTTAGGATTGGTTTGCTGTTCATTTTCTAGCTTCTTCAGTTGATCCATTAGTTTTTTGATTTTGGCTCTTTCTTCCTTTTTAATATATGCGTTTAGTGCTATAAATTTCCCCCTTAGCACTGCTTTTGCTGCATCCCATAGGTTTTGGTATGTTGTGTTCTCATTTTCATTCGTTTCTATATATTTAGCAATTTCTCTTGCTATTTCTTCTTTAACCCACTGATTGTTTAGGAGTGTGTTGTTTAACCTCTAGGTATTTGTGAATTTTCTAAGTCTCTGATGGTTATTGACTTCTAATTGTATTCCATTGTGGTCAGAGAATGTCCTTTGAATAATTTCAATCTTTTTAAATTTATTGAGGCTTGTTTTATGTCCCAGCATATGATCTATTCTGGAGAAAGTTCCGTGAGCACTAGAAAAGTATGTGTATCCTGGTGATTTGGGATGTAATGTCCTGTATATGTCTGTTAAATCTAATTCATTTATCAGATTGTTTAGGTTTTCAATTTCCTTATTGGTCTTCTGTCTGGTTGATCTATCTATAGGAGAGAGTGATGTGTTGAAGTCTCCCACAATTATTGTGGAAACATCAATTGCTTCCTTTAGTTTTGCCAGTGTTTCTCTCATGTATTTTGTGGCACCTTGATTGGGTGCACAGACATTTACGATTGTTATTTCTTCTTGCTGAATTGCCCCTTTTATTAGTATGTAGTGGCCTTCTTTGTCTCTCAAAACATCCCTGCGTTTGAAGTCTATTTTATCTGAGATTAATATTGCTACACCTGCTTTCTTTTGGCTGTAGCTTGCATGAAATATTTTTTTCCATCCTTTCACTTTCAGTTTCTTTGTGTCCCTGTGTCTAAGATGAGTCTCTTGTATGCAACATATTGATGGTTCATTTTTTTTGATCCATTCTGCGAATCTATATCTTTTAATTGGGGAGTTTAATCCATTTACATTCAATGTTATAACCGTGAAGGCATTTCTTGAATCAGCCATCTTATCCTTTGGTTTATGTTTGTCATATTTTTCCCCTGTGTCTATTAATATCCTTTATTGTACCCATACCGAATCTCTTTAGTACTGAACCTTTCTCCAAGTCTCTCTGTCCTTTCTTTGTTTCTCTGTCTGTAGGGCTCCCTTGAGTATCTCCAGTAGGGCAGGTCTCTTGTTAGCAAATTCTCTCAGCATTTGTTTGTCTGTGAAAAATTTAAGCTCTCCCTCAAATTTGAAGGAGAGCTTTGCTGGATAAAGTATTCTTGGCTGGAAATTTTTCTCACTCAGAATTTTAAATATATCGTGCCACTGCCTTCTTGCCTCCATGGTGGCTGCTGAGGAGTCACTACTTAGTCTTATGCTGTTTCCTTTGTATGTAGTGAATTGCTTTTCTCTTGCTGCTTTCAGAACTTGCTCCTTCTCTTCTGTGTTTGACAGTGTGATCAGTATATGTCTCGGAGTGGGTTTATTTGGATTTATTCTATTTGGGGTTCGCTGAGCATTTATGATTTGTGTATTTATGTTGTTTAGAAGATTTGGGAAGTTTTCCCCAACAATTTCTTTGAATACTCTTCCTAGACCTTTACCCTTTTCTTCCCCTTCTGGGACACCAATGAGTCTTATATTTGGACGTTTCATATTATCTATCATATCCCTGAGGTCCATTTCGATTTTTTCAATTTTTTTCCCCACTCTTTCTTTTATGCTTTCATTTTCCCTTCTGTCATCTTCGAGGTCACTGATTCATTGTTCAACTTCCTCTAGTCTTGTACTATGAGTGTCCAGAATCTTTTTAATTTGGTCAACAGTTTCTTTAATTTCCATAAGATCATCCATTTTTTTATTCAGTCTTGCAATGTCTTCTTTATGCTCTTCTAGGGTCTTCTTGATTTCCTTTGTCTCCCGTACTATGGTCTCATTGTTCATCTTTAGTTCTTTGAGTAGCTGCTCTAGGTGCTGTGTCTCTTCTGGTCTTTTGATTTGGGTGCTTGGGCTTGGGTTATCCATATCGTCTGGTTTTTTCATATGCTTTATAATTTTCTGTTGTTTTTGGCCTCGTGGCATTTGCTGAACTTGATAGGGTTCTTTTAGGATCTGTAGACCAATTGAAGTCCTTATCTCTAATTTATCAGATCTACAGCTTCGTGGAGTACACTTTCTCTAACTAACCAGCAGGTGGCGTCCACGAGCCACCTGTTCTCCACAAGCCAGTTCTCCCCTGCTTAGCCTTTTTGGTGAGTGGGGGAGTGAGTCTTGTGGGGTCCAATTGGTGTACCAAGCTTGCGTGTGTAGTTGGTGTTGCCCGCCCTGTATATGGGGCGTGTTTCTGGGCGGTCAGGGAGGGGGGGGTGGCTCTAAGAATCAAATCTCCCTGGTGATCCTAGAGTTTTAAAGCTGCTGCAATAGTCTAATCCTTCAGTTCAGTCCTGCCACAGTTTGTCTCTGCCACTGACCCACAAGTCCTTGGTATTGGCGTATGGCTCCTGAGACTTGCAAGTGGGCCCCTCTTCCAGGCCGTGCACCCCGGGTCCTCTGTTGAGAGATGACTGTGCTATGTCACAGGTGAGTGCCGTCCCCCCAGGGCAGTTCTGGGCTGCTGGGCTGTGTACGGAGGCTCCCAGTCTGCTCAAATGATGGCTGAATGGGGCTTTGTTAATTCACACTGCTCTACCTTCCCAACTCTGGGACAATCAGCTGAGGTTGCAGGGAAGGCTAATGTCCACGCCCAGTTTTGTGGTGTGTGCCTGTTATTTGAAGCACTTCCGTCACACTGCGTTGTCTTGGGCATTTCTGGGCTGTGGGGCTGGTGATGGGCAGGAGTGTTTCCTGTCCACCAGGATGATGGCTGTGAGCAGACACCCCCCTTTTCTTGGGAAGTTGTGGTGTTTAGTGAATTTTCTCAGCCACTGGATTATTGCGTTTTGTCTCAGAGCTCTCCTAGTTCTGCTCTTGACTTGACCTGCCCAAATTGCAAGTCTTTGAAGCTTTCTGTATTGGGCTTCTTAGAGTAATTGTTTTAGAAAAAGAAAAAAGGATTAAAAAAAAAAAAAAAAAAGGGCCTTCCTCAGAGATCTAATGGGTTATTGAAATGCTAAGAGACAAAGCAACCAGGGCCATTAAGGAAAGGTCCACAGGGCAGAGAGATCAGCTTTTCTTCGGGATTTGCATATGCGCCTCAGGGCCTGAGCTGGGGCCTGAGCTCTGCCCTTCCCCTTTCTATGTTCACTAGAACTCCAAAAATCCTCCGCTTTTATTTTGGAGTTTTTCGTGTTGTTTTTTTTCTATGCCTTTCTCCTCTCTGCTGGGCTGGCTGCTCTCAGATTCTCTGGTGTCTGGTCTCTGTCTATCTATGGTTGGAGTTTGGATCAGCAGAATGAGTTTCCGATAAGGGCTGCCACTGCAGTTCTCCCTTCTCCTTCCCGGAGCTGACAGCCCCTCCTCCCACGGGACTGAGCCTGGCAGGGAGGGGTGCGGGTCCCCTGGCCACAAAAACTTACAGATTTCGCTGATCTCAGCAGTTCCACGTTTTCATGAGTGTTGTATGAAGTATGCCCAAAGTCAGATTGCTCTGTGGTGTCCAGTCCACGCAGTTCCTGGCTTTCTACCTACTTTCCTGGGGGAGTAACTTCACTGGAGAAAGGCCATTGGTGTCCAGAAAACCTCTGTTAGCTGGGAAGGCATGTGGCTGGCATCTGCTTGATCCAGGTTGCGTTTCAAAATTGGTTGTATTTTAAGAAACGAATGAGAGAATGTGTTCCAGCCCAGCTCTTGAGGGGCGGGGTCGGTGCCCTCCTAAGACCGAAGAACATGCCAGGCAGGGAGTCCGACACGGGCTTATTAGGACTTACAAACAGGAGAGAGTCCTTGGTGGCGGCTGTGCGAGGAAGATGGAAGTCCACACTCTGCAAGGGTGGGGGTGCAAAGGGACAACGTATGAGGGTTTGGGACAAAGACTTTCCATAGGGTATGAGAACAGTGACTCAGCAGGTTCCTGTGGCACAGGGGTCTGGAGGTTTGTTATCAACAGTGATCTGGAGAGAAGAGTTTTAAGGCTTTGTTTACAATACCATCTTTACAGACTTTCTTCCCTAAGGAGGTCTGATGACCTTCAACTTCTGTCCTGGTCATGCTGGCTGCTATGTGCTGTGGGGTCTCATTCCCCGTTAGGGAGGGGAGGTCAGCCCCGGGTCCCCAGAGAATGTGAGGTACACGGGCTATTCTGTCAGTTCTCAGACTCGGAGAGAGCCACCGCTGGCCAGATGCTGGTGCTGGGATGGGCGTTCCGTTGCCATCAAGATCTTTTTCCATTTTGGAATTTTATTAATTATTTTCTTTCAGCTTTTTATTTTTATTTTTATTTTTATCCTACAAACATTAAAGGCATCAATTCATTGAATTTAATAGTTTGAATAGACGATGAATGTTAAATATCATGGCTTTCAATCCTAAATTGACTCTGATGGGCAGTTTGCCCCCCCCCCCGAAAATTATCCCCACCCTGAAAATTATCCTTTTCAATATAAAAGTAAAATAATTTAAATAATACAGAAGTACATACAGTAGAGTAAAAGTACCCCTCACTTGTACTAAACTACTTTCTAAAGATAACCATTTTTACCAAACTGGTATAGAGTCTTCCAGAGTTTTTAAGTGGCTATATGAAATATATATGTATGTAAAATATACATATGTAATATATATGTAAAATAATAGACCTGTTTCACACGCAGCATGCTGAGTACATGCCTTTGCCCTTAGACGGAGACCACACTCAGTCTTCACACGGAGCCTCTATTCTTACAGCACTGGGTTGTACATGTGCTGCCGTCTTACCATGCCTATGTGGTTTATTTTGTATATGGTTTTTCTGGTGGCCTTCCTCGACTGCAAGCTAAATTCTACATTTTAAAAAAATCCCTCATTTGGGGGAATTTGGAAGGTTTAGTGGGTGGAAGGATTTGTAATCTGCCTTCATGTTAATAAGTGGTTGCTTTGGGCATACAAACTCTCTGCTCTGTGTCTGTGTAGATTTTAATATGTGTCAAGTTCCCTAATAGTCTCTAGTGGTAATCGTAAGATTAATTACAATATTTCTCCGTGTGTTTTGGGTGATTAAGTTTCCTGTATGTTACATACTATGTCATTTTATATTGTAAGGACAAATGTTAATATCAGTATGGTACAGTTTGAAACAATATAATACATACCTTTGATATAGATTAATGAATAAAAAGTATTAAAACCAGAGCTGCTAAGGGCTTTGATTATGGGTCTTCACATAAAAGATCAAAGGTATCTGCGTCCAGAAACCTTTTGAGACATTGAATAGAATGTCAATGTGAAAAATACTTGATACTACTAAAACTATGTACTCATGTGTCTTTTAAAAAGTGGAAGTAGAAGAATCCTGACTATTCCAATCCATGAAATACATGATTTTGAGAAGGAAAAGAATAATACTGCAAAATCAGCATCAAGCATGGTGGGATAGGAGGTTATCATATTTCTTTAATTTTTTTAGCCTATATATAAGTGATTGACTTCAGATAATGTAATAAATTCATTCCCAGTTCCCCTTTTAACAATACAATAAATGTGGAAACCCGAATAACATGTTTGTTTATAATAGAGGATAAGTAACTGTGGATTCACCCAGCATTTACAATATTATTTAATGTTTTTATAATTTGCTTGAATATTTTAATAGCATATACTATTCAAATTTCTCTTAATAATAATGCTATAGGTAGCATCTTAGAAGGCATATTTACAATTATAAAAAAAACCATTTAAGATGATGAAAAAGAGAAAAACCAAGAAGGTGATAATTGATATAAACAAAGGGAAATTATATCTATAGTGGTGCCGGTTTATTATAAAATAATGTATTGAGTGATCTTATGAATTAAGTGCCCATGAGATACTACAGGTAATCTGCACAGAGAAAAAGTTATATATGACCATTTTTGTGTCTTCTCCCCAAAGGATGCTGATACTGATGTCTGTCTTTTCAAATAACTGTGTCTGTGAAGTGTTACATAAAAGTCTGATTTATCCATTTCTTAGGTTTTTAATTTCAGAACATTCTTTATCATGATTACTAATTACCCTTCAATTAGCAATGGCTCTCATCACTTTCTGTTTTAAAAGTTTCTCTTCCAATCTGTCAGTTATGATTTACGAAAATCAATGTTATGGAAATATTGGGCATATCGGTATATGTTTAAAGGAGTCATTTTGTGATACAAGTAATCATCGCTGAGGTTACCTAATTCTTAAAGGAATAGACAGTCTTATTACAAATAAAGGTGATTCTTGCTTTTAAATATATTTTCTTTTTAGAGGTCACTGCATAAATTATATTACCGTAAAGGAGCAACTCAACTATATGCTGTCTTATGTTCAGTCTCTTCGTATATCGTTGAAAACTGCCAAATGATTGAGCAAGTGATGAGAAGTGCAGTAATAAGAGAGGCATCAGGAGACTGAAGTAACGCAATGGGAAGAGGAGAGAAATAGAAGCCTGTGAGTTCTAACATAGAAAGCTCCAGGTGGAGGAGAGTAAAGGCCCCTACCACCAGAATCTGATCACTGTGCTTCATATCATAACAAAACAAATTGGTAACAGTAGTTCATTTCTGAGAACAGCATTTGGGGTAGTGAGGCACATAAACAGCTTCCCTTGAGGAAATAGGAAATCAATGTCTATTTGGTGTCTCCGTTTCTAGGCACTCTTCTAGGCACTTTAGCATCTAGCATCTGCTCTGCCCGAATCTCTCTGAGTTTCGGTTTCTGTCAGTAAGATGATAATATTAATACATATGAATAAATACATGGAAATTACCAGATTGTGCCTTAATGACATTAACTTATAATTTATAGGCCCAAGTCTCCCTAGTACCTTTGTTAACTCAAGGTCTTTGCCGCCCCAGCTCATGACCACAATCTCATGACTGACTACATGATGGCTATGGGTAGGAAATCGTGGTCTGGGAGGAAGACGAGCGTGCAGGAGCATGGCCTCTACCCGGTAGAAACATCTTGCAGTACCTGCTTGATTATAACAGCATTGGTATATAATGGGCTGTGCCGGTTTGAGTGTATTGTGTCCCCCAAATGCCATTATCTTTGTAGTCTTGTGTGGGGCAGAAGTTTCGGTGTTGGTTAGATTTGCTTGGAGTGTGCCCCACCCACCTGTGGGAGATAATTTTGATGAGATGTTCCCATGGAGGCGTGGCCCCACCCATTCGGGGTGGGCCTTGATCGGTGGAGCCATATAAATGAGCTGACTCAGAGAGAGAGGGATCTCACTGAGTGCAGCTGGGAGTGATGTTTTGAAGAGAAGCAAGCTTGCTAGAGAGGAACGTCCTGGGACAAAGCCGTTTTGAGGCCGGAGCTTTGGAGCAGATGCCAGGTGCCTTCCTAGCTAACAGAGGTTTTCCGGACACCATTGGCCATCCTCCGGTGAGGGTACCCGATTGCTGATGTGTTACCTTGGATGCTTTGTGGCCTTAAGACTGTAACTGTGTAGTGAAATAAAACCCCATTTTATAAAAGCCCATCCATCTCTGGTGTTTTGCATTCTGCAGCAGTAGCAAACTAGGACATGGGCATACCAGCAGAATATGACAGAAAGTCCAGAATTAGCTTCAGGTAAACCAAATATCAATAAAGGGAACATTTCAAGTCAGTGAGGGGAGATGGACTATTAATAAACAGTATAGAGAAAAATGGGTAGCAGCCTGGACCCACACTTTATACCACCCAGTGGGGTAATTCTGAAATACATCTAGTATTTCATGTAATATAATAAACATATGCAAGTACTAGAAACAAATTTGGGGCTATTCTTTTATAACCTGTAAGAAGGTAAAAAAATTTTAACTATGATATAAAATGTAGAAGCTATAGAACAAAAGATGAGTAAAAAAAATTTTGCTTTTCGGAAGATACCATAAGCAGAAGTTGAAGGAAAAAATGAAACACAGGAAAAGTATTTGCAACTGCTGCCGTAGACAAAGTCATTCTCCCTAATGTATAAGAAAGTGACTAGCAATCCCTAACAACCCTGTAGAAAAAAGCAGAGCAAAAGTGTGGACAGTGCTTAAATATTTGAAAAGATACTTAACCTCAGTCATTAAAAATTAAAAGTTTAGTGAGCTACCATTTTTCCACAATGTTGGCAAAAATTCAAAAGTTTGATAACAGTATATTTGGCAAGAATGTGTAGGAACAGGCTCTCTCAAATATTGTTGGTGGAAGTGTCAATTGCTGCAGCTTTTCTGGAGGGCAATTTGGCAGAATTTATCAAAACTACATAAGCATATGCCCAATGACAGATGAAGCAATTCTCTTGGCATCTCTATATTGTCTTGGCATCCTGAGAAATGGAAAATATTCCTCAGGAATGTTCACTGCAGCCTTGCTTGCACTAGCAAATGATTGGAGACAACCTAAATGCCCACCGGTAGAGGATCACTTTATACAGCATGCTGCACCAACACTATGAAATATTATGCACCTATTAAAAAAGAAGAAAAAGGCAGCAGTGAAGAGGGGTGGCAGGAGAGAAAGAGGGAGACGGAGAGAGGAGTAACAAAGTTATTCATATACTGATATGCAAAGGTCCCCAGAATACACTCTTAGATGAAAAAAGCAGTGTGCTGAAACGTGTTGTGCTAACACATTAGAGAAGCAGGGAGGAAATAATATACAGCATTTTTATGGCTTGAATTGTTTGGTACTTCCAGAAGATTGATGAAGTTATAACTAGTACCTCCGTGTTTGCCGGAGGGGTCTTCTGGGCAGAGAGGTGACCATGGAACCAGCGATGGTTTTACTTATACCCACTACTAGACTTTTTTTTGAGAAGCTGTAGGTTTACAGAAAAATCATGCAGAAAATACAGTTTCTATTTACCCTCCCCCCACATTATTAATACTTTGCATTAGTGTAATACCTTTGTTACAGTAGATGAAAGAGTATTATAACTGTGCTAATAACTATAACCATACCTTATACTAGGGTTCACTATTTGTGTTGTAAAGTCCTAGTTTTTTGGGTTTTTAAAATTTTTATTCTAGTAACATATATCCATCCTAAAATTTCCCCATTTAACCATATAGAAATTTATAATTCAGTGGTCTTAATGACATTCACATTCACATTGCTACCATCACTGCCATCCATTATCAGAAGTTTTCCATCACCACAAACAGAAACTCAGCAGTAATTATGCATCAACTCTCTATTCCTTACCCCACCCTCACCCCTGGTCATGAGTATTCCAGGTTCTGACTCTATGATTTTGCTTATTCTAATTATTTCATATTAGTGAAATTGGATATTTATCCATTTGTGTGTGATTTATTTTACTCAACATTATGTCTTCAGGGTTCATCCATTTTGTCATATGTATCAGAACTTCATTCCTTTTTATGGCTGAATATTACTCCGGTGTGTGTATATACATTTTGTTTATCCACTCACTGGTTGCTGGACCCTTGGATCATTTTGATCTCTTGGCATTTGTGAATATGCCACTGTGAATATTGTTGTGCGAATATCTGTTCAACTCCCTGCTTTCAGTTCTGTTGCGTACATACCTAGAAGTGGGATTGCTGGGTCATATGGTGATGATTCTGTACCTTCTGAGGAACCAACAAACTCTTTTCCAGAGCAGCTGCACCATTTTACATCCCCACCAGCAGTGAATGAGGTTCCTGTCTCCATCTCGTCTCGAGCACTTGTAATTTTCTGTATTTTTTTTACGAGTATCCATTCTAATGGATGTGAAATGTTACATCACTGTGGTTTTCATTTATATTTTCCTAATGGCTGAAGATGTTTAGCATCATTTCATGTTCTTTTCTGCCATTTGTGTGTATTTGGAGAAATGTCAATTTCAAGTCTTTTACCTATTTTTTATTTGGGTTGTTTATCTTTTTATTGTTGAGTTGTTGGATTTTTTTATGTATATTCTGGGCATTAAACCCTTTTTGGATATGTGATTTCCAAATATTTTCTCCCCTTCTCTAAGTTATCTTACTTCTTTCATGATGAAGTCCTTTGATTCCCAAAAGTTTTCAATTTTGATGAGGCTTTATTTATCTATTTTTGTTGTTGTTGTTGTGCCTTAACATGAGGCCCTGAAGATGCTTCTCTATGTTTTCTTCTAGGAGTCTATAATTTTGGTTTTTATATTTAGTTCTCTGATCCATTTTTGAGTTAATTTTTGTATATGGTGTGAGATAGGGGTCCACCTTCATTCTTTTGAATATGGATATACAGTTTGCTGAGGAACATTTGTTGAAGACATGTTCCTTATTGAGCATACTTGACACCCTTATCAAAAATCAATTGGCTGTAGAAAGGGAGATGCGAAATGAAACAAAATAAAGTTTCAGTGGCTAAGAGAGTCCAAATGGAGTTCGAGAGGTCACTCTGGTGGGCATTCTTATGCACTATATAGATAATCCTTTTTAGGTTTTAATGCACTGGAATAGCTAGAAGTAAATAAGTGAAACTATCAAACTGCAACCCAGTAGCCTTGACTCTTGAAGACGATTATATAACAATGTAGCTTACAAGAGGCGACAGTGTGATTATGAAAGCCTTATGGACCACACTCCCTTTATCCAGTGTATGGATGTATGAGTAGAAACATGGGGACAAAGAACTAAATGAAAAATAGAGTGGGAGCAGAGGTGTTTTGGGTATTCTTCTTTACTTTTATTTTTTATTCTTATTTTCACTTTTTCTGGTACAAGGAAATTGTTCAAAAAATAGATTGGGGTGATGAATGCACAACTATATAATGGTACGGTGAACAATTGATTGTACACTTTGGATGATTGTATGGTATGTGAATATATCTCAATAAAATCGAATTAACATAAAGAAGGAAAAAGGAGGTCCATTAGAGTAGATCCATTAGACTAGGTCCTAATCCAGTGAGTGGTATCTTGATAAGAAGAGGGAAATTTGGACAAGAGAGACAGACAGTGTACATACTATGTGAGCACAGAAGCAGAGATTAGACTGATGTGTCTACAAGCCAAGGAACACCTGGGGCAGCCAGAAGCTGAAGGAGGCAAGGAAGGATCCTCTTCTAGAGGCTTCAGAGGGAGCATGGACTTGTCCACGCCTTGATTTTGGACTTCTAACCTCTAGAACTGTGAGAGAATAAATTTTTGTTGCTTTAAGTAAAAAAAAAAAAAAATCAATTGACTATAGATGTTAGCATTTATAGCTGAACTGTAAATTTGATTCCATGTGTCAGTATGCCTGTCCTTGTGCCAATACCGTGCTATTTTGATACTGAAGCTTTGTGTTAAGTTTTAAAATCAGGAAAAGTGGGTCTTTCAGCTTTGTTCTTTTTCAAGATGGTTTTGGCTATTTGTAGTCCCTTACCTTTTTATATAAAGTTGATGATTGGCTTTTTCATTTCTGCAAACAGGCTTTTGGAATTCTGATTGGAATTATGTTGAATCCATAAATAGCTTTGGGTAGAATTGACATCTTGACAATATTTGGTCTTCTAATCCATGAACATGGAATATCCTTCCATTTATTTGGGTCATCTTTGATTTCTTTTGGTAATGTTTCGTAGTTTTCTGTGTATAAGTCCTTTACATACTTGGTTAAACTTGTTCCTACATATTTGATTCTTTTACTTGCTATTGTAAATATTTTTATTTCCTCTTGGAGTCTTCATTACTAGTGTACAGAAACGATACTGATTTTGCATGTTGGTCTTGTATCCCACAACTTTATTGAATGCTAGTGCCTTTCTTGTGGATTTTTCAGAATTTTCTGCAGGATCATGTCATCTGCAAATAGGAAGAGCTATGCTTCTTCCTGTCCTATTTTGGTGCTTTTTATTTTGTTATCTTGCTAATTGCTCTTGTAAGATCTTGTGGTACAATGATGATTAACACTGGTTAATCCTTGTCTTGTTCCTGATCCTAGAGGGAAAGTTTTCAGTCTTTCATCGAGTATGCTGGTAACTGTGGGTTTTTCATATATGCCCTTTATCATGTTGAGGATGTTCCCTTCTATTCCTGGTTTTCTAAATGTTTTTTCAAGAAGGGGTGCTAGATTTTGTCAAATGCCTTTTCTGCACCAATTTAGATGATCATATTTTTTTCATTCTATTATTATGGTATTGCATTAATTGGTTTTCTTATTTTGAACTAATATTGCATACACGGGATAAATCCCACCTGATTATAATTTTTTTAATGTGATGTTGGATTCAGTTTGCTAGGTTTTTTTGTTTTTTGTTTTTTGTTTTTTGTTTTTTGTCTTTTGGAGGATGTTTGCAGCTCTGTTCATAAGGAATATTGGTCTGTAGTTTTCTCCTCTTATGGTATCTCTATCAGGCTTTGGTATTAGGGTGATGTTGGCCTTATAGAATGAGTTAGGAACTGTATCTCCTTTTCAATTTTTTGGAAGAGTTTGACCAGTATTACTGTTCATTACTCTTGGAATGTTTGGTAAAATTCACCAATGAAGCCATCTGGTCCTAGGCTTTTCTTTATTTCTTTATTGATATCCCTGATTCAGTCAATATCTTGTTATTGGTTTGTTGAGCTCTTCTATTTCTTCTTGAGTCTGTATATGTAACTTGTGTGTTTTCTAGAATTTGTCCATCTGTCTAGATTATATAGTTTATTAGTGTACAGTTGTTCACCATAATAACCCTTTTTATTTCTGTATGGTCTGTAGTAATGTCCCACCTTCATTTCTGATTTTAGTTATTTGCATCCTGTCTCTTTTTTCTTTGTCAATCTAGCTAAAAGTTTGTTGATTTTACTGATCTTTTCAAAGAATTAATTATTGGTTTTGAGTCTACTTTTTTTTTTTAATTGTCCGTTTCATTTATCTCTTCTCTAATCTCTTATTTCAGTAACTTCTTTCTGGTTGCTTTGGGTTTAGGTTGCTCTTATTTTTCTAGATCTTCCAGTTGTGAGGTTAGGTCTCTGATTTGAGATCAAATTTCTTCTTTTGTAATGTAAGCAATTACAGGTATAAGTTTCCCTCTCAGCACTGCCTTTTCTTCATCCCATATGTTTTTTGTATTTTGTGTTTTCATTTTCATTTGCCTCAAAATATTTTCTAATTTTTCTTGTGATTTCTTCGACTCATTGGTTCTTTGTGCGTTGTTTCATTTCCCGGTTCTCCCTCTGTTACTGGTTTCTAGTTCCATTGCATTGTTGTCAAAGAAGATACATTCTATGATTTCAATATTTTTTAATGTATTGAAACTTGATTTTGAATCCTAACATTGTTCTAGCCTAGAGAATAATCCAAGTGTACTATAGAAGAATTTGTTTTCTCCTGCTCTTGGGTGACATGTTCTATATATGTCTGTTAGATCTAATTGGTCTAGAGTGTCATTCAGGTGTTCTGTTTCCTTATTGATCATCTCTCTAGATGTTCTATCCATTATTGAAGTGGTATATTGAAATCTCCTAGTATTTGCATGGCATTTTTTTCCTTTCATTTTTATTTCATTTGTTGTATTGTACCAGTTTGAGTTCCTTCTCATTTCTTTCTGTATATATTTTTCATGTATTTTGTTTGTGGTTACCATGTGGATTAAATTTAACATCCTAAATCAATAAAAATCTCATTTGATTTGACACCAACCTTACTTCAATAACATACAGATACACTGTATCCCTCCATGCCCCCACCTCTTTGTTCTGCTTGTTACAAATTATATCTTTATCCATTGCATGTCCCAAAGTATAGATTTATCATTACTTTTTATGTATTTGCATTTTAGAACCTGTATGTAATAAAAAGTGGAGTTAAATACCCAAAAATACAACACAGTAATATTGGCATTTATAATTGTGTATATGAGTAACTTTACTGGAAGTTTTTATTCTTTATGACACTTGGATACACTGCCTGATGTCCTTTCTTTTCAGTGTAAAGAACTCCTTTGGCATTACATGTAGGACAGGTACAGTGGTGATGAACTTCCTCAGCTTCTGTTCATTTTGGGAAAGTTGTAATCTCTAACTCATTTTAGAAAGACAGTCTCACTAGATGTAAAATTTTTGGCTAGCAGCTCTTTTCTTTTAGCGCTTTAAACATTTTTTCCCACTACCTTCTTCCTGCATGGTTGCTGATGAAAAATCAAAACTTAATCTTATGGGGATTTCCTTAGAATTAACAGTTGGCTTTCCTCTTGCAGGTTTCAGAACGCTCTTCTTGTCCTTAGAATTTGACAGTCTGACTACTATGTGTGTGGACATGGTTTTCTTGTAGATTATCCTGTTTGAGGGTTCATTGGGATTACTGAGTGTGCATATTCATGTGTTTCTTTAAATTTGGGAAGTTTCCCAATCATTTCTTGAATATTCCTTCTTCCCCCTTTTCTCTTT
This sequence comes from Choloepus didactylus, assembly GCF_015220235.1. Taxonomy (NCBI): domain Eukaryota; kingdom Metazoa; phylum Chordata; class Mammalia; order Pilosa; family Megalonychidae; genus Choloepus; species Choloepus didactylus. The sequence continues at coordinate 5,644,216 of NC_051322.1, read as the reverse complement.
TTTCTCCTTCTAGGACTCCCAAAGGCATTTGTTGGTTTGCTTGATGGTGTCCCATCCGTCTCTTAGACTCAATTGGCTTTTCTAAAATTCTTTTTCCTTTCTGCCATTCTTTCCGCCTGAATCATTTCAGTTTTCCTGTCTACAAGATCACTGATTCTATCTTATGCTCGCTCCAGTCTTCTATTGAAATCCTCTATCAAATTTTTCGTTTTAGTTATTGTGGTCTTCAACTCCATTATTTCTGTTTTGTTCCTTTTTAAAATTTCTGTCTCTTTATCAAGATTCTCATATTGTTCCTTCATTGTTTTCCTGATATCCTTTAGTTCTTTTCTTTCTCTGTGTTTTCTTTATCTCCTTGAGCATATCAAGGATCATTTTTTCCAGTCTTTTCTAGTACGTCTAAAGTCTGGTCTTCATTGATGATTTCTTCTTGATGGTCCTATGGATGGTCCATCATTTCCTGTTTGCTTGTCTTACACTGTCTTACACTGTGCATTTTAATATTTGAAAGTGTTAACTCTGGGGTTTAATCCTTGAGCTGTCTCTTCCTTAAAATTTGTATTCAGTTAGTGTTATGATAGAGATTTCCTTCAGTGCCAGCAGCCAACAAAAACAAAGAAACCAATGCAGAAAGCATCGTTCACAGTCTTTGCATGTTGGCTTTGTGTTAGATGATGCTGTCCTTCATAGTTGAGCCCTCCTGTTAACATCCATCCAGGGCAAACATGAAGTGTCCTCTCCATCTTTTCTGAGCCCGAATCTTGTTCTGAGCTTGTGCTTGCCTGTAGCTCAAGTAACTGCCTCCCCACCGTCGGGAATTTGAATGCCCTTTCTGTCCGCTCTGAAATAGACTTTATTCCTCTAGCAGGTCCTCTATTTTATAACTTAAGGCAGACAATCTTTTACCCCAGGCTGATTTAACCTAATTGTTTCTTGCACAGCTTTAGGTCTCCACAAGCTGCTTCTGCCTGCAGGGTAAGTTCTGGGAGGGCAAGCCAAAGAGGGCTATCCTGCTTCAGTCTTTTAAGCTGCCACCTGATGGACTGTCACTGCTATGCAGACATCCTAGGTGCATCTAGGGGTTACTGTGTTCTCTCTGGGACAGGGCAAGGGACCCACAATGCAAGCGCAGGCTGGCTCCACACCACACTGGGGAGAGGGGGGCAGGGACCAGCCAGGGTGCCATGTGCTTTTCGTACTTTGTTTAAAGGTGTGTTCCTTTATTTGTCCCTCACCCCATTACTGCAACCCCTTAACTGTTTCTGGAGTTTTGAAAAACATGGCTCTGTTAGTTTGTGCTCATTGTTCCAGAGTATGTGGGGGGATGGCACCCTGGAGCATATTATGCTGCCATCTTGGTTGACCCCAAGCCACTATTACACTTTTTAATATTTAAAATATGTTAATGTATTGCTTATTCAGTGAATAATTGGTGGGGTTTTTTAAAAACCA